>NW_027474127.1:38388-80110 GCF_050947335.1 Megachile rotundata | reverse complement strand
TGTTATTATTATCAATCTGACTCATATTATTACCCATATTATGCTTAAATGATCGATAGAACGACAATTACTATACTTATTACTGTTATTATTATCAATCTAACTCATATTATTAGCCTTATTATGCTTATATGATCGATAGAACGACAATTACTGTAGTTGTTACTCTTATTATTATCAATCTAACTCATATTATTAGCCATATTATGCTTATATGATCGATAGAACGAGAATTACTATACTCACTACTCTTAGTATTATCAATCTAACTCATATTATTAGCCATATTATGGTTATATTATCGATAGAATGACAATTACTATACTTATTACTGTTATTATTATCAATCTAACTCATATTATTAGCCATATTATGCTTAAATGATCGATAGAATGAGAATTACTATACTCACTACTCTTAGTATTATCACTCTAACTCATATTATTAGCCTTATTATGCTTATATGATCGATAGAACGACAATTACTGTAGTTATTACTCTTATTATTATCAATCTAACTCGTATTATTAGCCATATTATGCTTATATGATCGATAGAACGACAAATACTATACTTATTACTCTTATCATTATCAATCTAACTCATATTATTAGCCATATTATGCTTATGTGATCGATAGAGCGACAATTACTATACTCACTACTCTTAGTATTATCAATCTAACTCATATTATTAGCCATTTTATGCTTATATTATCGATAGAACGACAATTACGATACTTATCACTCTTATTATTATCAATCTAACTCATATTATTAGCCATATTATGCTTATATGATCGATAGAACGAGAATTACTATACTCACTACTCTTAGTATTATCAATCTAACTCATATTATTAGCCATATTATGGTTATATTATCGATAGAATGACAATTACTATACTTATTACTGTTATTATTATCAATCTAACTCATATTATTAGCCATATTATGCTTAAATGATCGATAGAATGAGAATTACCATACTCACTACTCTTAGTATTATCACTCTAACTCATATTATTAGCCATATTATGCTTATATGATCGAGAGAACGACAATTACTATACTTATTACTCTTATTATTATCAATCTAACTCATATTATTAGCCATATTATGCTTAAATGATCGATAGAACGACAATTACTATACTTATTACTCTTATTATTATAAATCTAACTCGTATTATTTGCCATATTATGCTTATATGATCGATAGAATGAGAATTACTATACTCACTACTCTTAGTATTATCACTCTAACTCATATTATTAGCCTTATTATGCTTATATGATCGATAGAACGACAATTACTGTAGTTATTACTCTTATTATTATCAATCTAACTCGTATTATTAGCCATATTATGCTTATATGATCGATAGAACGACAAATACTATACTTATTACTCTTATTATTATCAATCTAACTCATATTATTAGCCATATTATGCTTATGTGATCGATAGAGCGACAATTACTATACTCACTACTCTTAGTATTATCAATCTAACGCATATTATTAGCCATTTTATGTATATATTATCGATAGAACGACAATTACTATACTTATTACTGTTATTATTATCAATCTAACTCATATTATTAGCCATATTATGCTTAAATGATCGATAGAATGAGAATTACCATACTCACTACTCTTAGTATTATCATTCTAACTCATATTATTAGCCATATTATGCTTATATGATCGAGAGAACGACAATTACTATACTTATTACTCTTATTATTATCAATCTAACTCATATTATTAGCCATATTATGCTTAAATGATCGATAGAACGACAATTACTATACTTATTACTCTTATTATTATAAATCTAACTCGTATTATTAGCCATATTATGCTTATATGATCGATAGAATGAGAATTACTATACTCACTACTCTTAGTATTATCACTCTAACTCATATTATTAGCCTTATTATGCTTATATGATCGATAGAACGACAATTACTGTAGTTATTACTCTTATTATTATCAATCTAACTCGTATTATTAGCCATATTATGCTTATATGATCGATAGAACGACAAATACTATACTTATTACTCTTATCATTATCAATCTAACTCATATTATTAGCCATATTATGCTTATGTGATCGATAGAGCGACAATTACTATACTCACTACTCTTAGTATTATCAATCTAACTCATATTATTAGCCATTTTATGCTTATATTATCGATAGAACGACAATTACGATACTTATCACTCTTATTATTATCAATCTAACTCATATTATTAGCCATATTATGCTTATATGATCGATAGAACGAGAATTACTATACTCACTACTCTTAGTATTATCAATCTAACTCATATTATTAGCCATATTATGGTTATATTATCGATAGAATGACAATTACTATACTTATTACTGTTATTATTATCAATCTAACTCATATTATTAGCCATATTATGCTTAAATGATCGATAGAATGAGAATTACCATACTCACTACTCTTAGTATTATCACTCTAACTCATATTATTAGCCATATTATGCTTATATGATCGAGAGAACGACAATTACTATACTTATTACTCTTATTATTATCAATCTAACTCATATTATTAGCCATATTATGCTTAAATGATCGATAGAACGACAATTACTATACTTATTACTCTTATTATTATAAATCTAACTCGTATTATTTGCCATATTATGCTTATATGATCGATAGAATGAGAATTACTATACTCACTACTCTTAGTATTATCACTCTAACTCATATTATTAGCCTTATTATGCTTATATGATCGATAGAACGACAATTACTGTAGTTATTACTCTTATTATTATCAATCTAACTCGTATTATTAGCCATATTATGCTTATATGATCGATAGAACGACAAATACTATACTTATTACTCTTATTATTATCAATCTAACTCATATTATTAGCCATATTATGCTTATGTGATCGATAGAGCGACAATTACTATACTCACTACTCTTAGTATTATCAATCTAACTCATATTATTAGCCATTTTATGTATATATTATCGATAGAACGACAATTACTATACTTATTACTGTTATTATTATCAATCTAACTCATATTATTAGCCATATTATGCTTAAATGATCGATAGAACTACAATTTCTATACTCATTACTCTTATTATTATCAATCTAACTCATATTATTAGCCATATTATGCTTATATGATCGATAGAACGAGAATTAGTATACTCACTACTCTTAGTATTATCAATCCAACTCATATTATTAGCCATATTATGCTTATATTATCGATAGAACGACAATTACTATACTTGTTACTGTTATTATTATCAATCTGACTCATATTATTACCCATATTATGCTTAAATGATCGATGGAACGACAATTACTATACTTATTACTCTTATAATTATCAATCTAACTCATATTGTTAGCCATATTATGCTTATATGATCGATAGAACGACAAATACTATACTTACTACTCTTATTATTATCAATCTAACTCATATTATTAACCATATTATGCAGATATGATCGATAGAACTTCAATTACTATACTCATTAGTCTTATTACTATCAATCTAACTCATATTATTAGCCATATTATGCTTAAATGATCGATAGAACTACAATTACTATACTCATTACTCTTATTATTATCAATCTAACTCATATTATTAGCCATATTATGCTTATATGATCGATAGAATGAGAATTACTATACTCACTACTCTTAGTATTATCACTCTAACTCATATTAATAGCCTTATTATGCTTATATGATCGATAGAACGACAATTACTGTAGTTATTACTCTTATTATTATCAATCTAACTCATATTATTAGCCATATTATGCATATATGTTCGATAGAACGAGAATTACTATACTCACTACTCTTAGTATTATCAATCTAACTCATGTTATTAGCCATATTATGGTTATATTATCGATAGAACGACAATTACTATACTTATTACTGTTATTATTATCAATCTGACTCATATTATTACCCATATTATGCTTAAATGATCGATAGAACGACAATTACTATACTTATTACTGTTATTATTATCAATCTAACTCATATTATTAGCCTTATTATGCTTATATGATCGATAGAACGACAATTACTGTAGTTGTTACTCTTATTATTATCAATCTAACTCATATTATTAGCCATATTATGCTTATATGATCGATAGAACGGGAATTACTATACTCACTACTCTTAGTATTATCAATCTAACTCATATTATTAGCCATATTATGGTTATATTATCGATAGAATGACAATTACTATACTTATTACTGTTATTATTATCAATCTAACTCATATTATTAGCCATATTATGCTTAAATGATCGATAGAATGAGAATTACCATACTCACTACTCTTAGTATTATCACTCTAACTCATATTATTAGCCATATTATGCTTATATGATCGAGAGAACGACAATTACTATACTTATTACTCTTATTATTATCAATCTAACTCATATTATTAGCCTTATTATGCTTATATGATCGATAGAACGACAATTACTGTAGTTATTACTCTTATTATTATCAATCTAACTCATATTATTAGCCATATTATGCTTATATGATCGATAGAACGAGAATTACTATACTCACTACTCTTAGTATTATCAATCTAACTCATATTATTAGCCATATTATGCTTATATTATCGATAGAACGACAATTACGATACTTATTACTGTTATTATTATCAATCTAACTCATATTATTAGCCATATTATGCTTATATGATCGATAGAACGAGAATTACTATACTCACTACTCTTAGTATTTTCAATCTAACTCATATTATTAGCCATATTATGCTTATATGATCGATAGAACGACAATTACTATACTTATTACTCTTATTATTATGAATCTAACTCATATTATTAACCATATTATGCTTAAATGATCGATAGAACTACAATTACTATACTCATTACTCTTATCATTATCAATCTAACTCATATTATTAGCCATATTATGCTTATGTGATCGATAGAGCGACAATTACTATACTCACTACTCTTAGTATTATCAATCTAACTCATATTATTAGCCATTTTATGCTTATATTATCGATAGAACGACAATTACGATACTTATCACTCTTATTATTATCAATCTAACTCATATTATTAGCCATATTATGCTTATATGATCGATAGAACGAGAATTACTATACTCACTACTCTTAGTATTATCAATCCAACTCATATTATTAGCCATATTATGCTTATATTATCGATAGAACGACAATTACTATACTTGTTACTGTTATTATTATCAATCTGACTCATATTATTACCCATATTATGCTTAAATGATCGATGGAACGACAATTACTATACTTATTACTCTTATAATTATCAATCTAACTCATATTGTTAGCCATATTATGCTTATATGATCGATAGAACGACAAATACTATACTTACTACTCTTATTATTATCAATCTAACTCATATTATTAACCATATTATGCAGATATGATCGATAGAACTTCAATTACTATACTCATTAGTCTTATTATTATCAATCTAAATCATATTATTAGCCATATTATGCTTAAATGATCGATAGAACTACAATTACTATACTCATTACTCTTATTATTATCAATCTAACTCATATTATTAGCCATATTATGCTTATATGATCGATAGAATGAGAATTACTATACTCACTACTCTTAGTATTATCACTCTAACTCATATTATTAGCCTTATTATGCTTATATGATCGATAGAACGACAATTACTGTAGTTATTACTCTTATTATTATCAATCTAACTCATATTATTAGCCATATTATGCATATATGTTCGATAGAACGAGAATTACTATACTCACTACTCTTAGTATTATCAATCTAACTCATATTATTAGCCATATTATGGTTATATTATCGATAGAACGACAATTACTATACTTATTACTGTTATTATTATCAATCTGACTCATATTATTACCCATATTATGCTTAAATGATCGATAGAACGACAATTACTATACTCATTACTCATATTATTATCAATCTAACTCATATTATTAGCCATATTATGCATATATGATCGATAGAACGAGAATTACTATACTCACTACTCTTAGTATTATCAATCTAAATCATATTATTAGACATATTATGGTTATATTCTCGATAGAACGACAATTACTATACTTATTACTGTTATTATTATCAATCTAACTCATATTATTAGCCATATTATGCTTAAATGATCGATAGATCTACAATTACTATACTCATTACTCTTATTATTATCAATCTAACTCATATTATTAGCCTTATTATGCTTATATGATCGATAGAACGACAATTACTGTAGTTATTACTCTTATTATTATCAATCTAACTCATATTATTAGCCATATTATGCTTATATGATCGATAGAACGAGAATTACTATACTCACTACTGTTAGTATTATCAATCTAACTCATATTATTAGCCATATTATGCTTATATTATCGATAGAACGACAATTACGATACTTATTACTGTTATTATTATCAATCTAACTCATATTATTAGCCATATTATGCTTATATGATCGATAGAACGAGAATTACTATACTCACTACTCTTAGTATTATCAATCTAACTCATATTATTAGCCATATTATGCTTATATGATCGATAGAACGACAATTACTATACTTATTACTCTTATTATTATGAATCTAACTCATATTATTAACCATATTATGCCGATATGATCGATAGAACTACAATTACTATACTCATTACTCATATTATTATCAATCTAACTCATATTATTAGCCATATTATGCTTATATGATCGATAGAACGAGAATTACTATACTCACTACTCTTAGTATTATCAATCTAACTCATATTATTAGCCATATTATGCTTATATTATCGATAGAACGACAATTACTATACTTATTACTCTTATTATTATCAATCTAACTCGTATTATTAGCCATATTATGCTTACATGATCGATGGAACGACAAATACTATACTTATTACTCTTATTATTATCAATCTAACTCATATTATTAGCCATATTATGCTTATATGATCGATAGAACGAGAATTACTATACTCACTACTCTTAGTATTATCAATCTAACTCATATTATTAGCCATATTATGCTTATATGATCGATAGAACGACAATTACTAAACTTGTTACACTTATTGTTATCAATCTAACTCATATTATTAGCCATATTATGCTTATATGATCGATAGAACGAGAATTACTATACTCACTACTCTTAGTATTATCAATCTAACTCATATTATTAGCCATATTATGCTTATATGATCGATAGAACGACAATTACGATACTTATCACTCTTATTATTATCAATCTAACTCATATTATTAGCCATATTATGCTTATATGATCGATAGAACGAGAATTACTATACTCACTACTCTTAGTATTATCAATCCAACTCATATTATTAGCCATATTATGCTTATATTATCGATAGAACGACAATTACTATACTTGTTACTGTTATTATTATCAATCTGACTCATATTATTACCCATATTATGCTTAAATGATCGATGGAACGACAATTACTATACTTATTACTCTTATAATTATCAATCTAACTCATATTGTTAGCCATATTATGCTTATATGATCGATAGAACGACAAATACTATACTTACTACTCTTATTATTATCAATCTAACTCATATTATTAACCATATTATGCAGATATGATCGATAGAACTTCAATTACTATACTCATTAGTCTTATTATTATCAATCTAACTCATATTATTAGCCATATTATGCTCAAATGATGGATAGAACTACAATTACTATACTCATTACTCTTATTATTATCAATCTAACTCATATTATTAGCCATATTATGCTTATATGATCGATAGAATGAGAATTACTATACTCACTACTCTTAGTATTATCACTCTAACTCATATTATTAGCCTTATTATGCTTATATGATCGATAGAACGACAATTACTGTAGTTATTACTCTTATTATTATCAATCTAACTCATATTATTAGCCATATTATGCATATATGTTCGATAGAACGAGAATTACTATACTCACTACTCTTAGTATTATCAATCTAACTCATATTATTAGCCATATTATGGTTATATTATCGATAGAACGACAATTACTATACTTATTACTGTTATTATTATCAATCTGACTCATATTATTACCCATATTATGCTTAAATGATCGATAGAACGACAATTACTATACTCATTACTCATATTATTATCAATCTAACTCATATTATTAGCCATATTATGCATATATGATCGATAGAACGAGAATTACTATACTCACTACTCTTAGTATTATCAATCTAAATCATATTATTAGACATATTATGGTTATATTCTCGATAGAACGACAATTACTATACTTATTACTGTTATTATTATCAATCTAACTCATATTATTAGCCATATTATGCTTAAATGATCGATAGATCTACAATTACTATACTCATTACTCTTATTATTATCAATCTAACTCATATTATTAGCCATATTATGCTTATATGATCGATAGAACGAGAATTACTATACTCACTACTCTTAGTATTATCAATCTAACTCATATTATTAGCCATATTATGCTTATATGATCGATAGAACGACAATTACTATACTTATTACTCTTATTATTATCAATCTAACTCATATTATTAGCCTTATTATGCTTATATGATCGATAGAACGACAATTACTGTAGTTGTTACTCTTATTATTATCAATCTAACTCATATTATTAGCCATATTATGCTTATATGATCGATAGAACGAGAATTACTATACTCACTACTCTTAGTATTATCAATCTAACTCATATTATTAGCCATATTATGGTTATATTATCGATAGAATGACAATTACTATACTTATTACTGTTATTATTATCAATCTAACTCATATTATTAGCCATATTATGCTTAAATGATCGATAGAATGAGAATTACCATACTCACTACTCTTGGTATTATCACTCTAACTCATATTATTAGCCATATTATGCTTATATGATCGAGAGAACGACAATTACTATACTTATTACTCTTATTATTATCAATCTAACTCATATTATTAGCCTTATTATGCTTATATGATCGATAGAACGACAATTACTGTAGTTATTACTCTTATTATTATCAATCTAACTCATATTATTAGCCATATTATGCTTATATGATCGATAGAACGAGAATTACTATACTCACTACTCTTAGTATTATCAATCTAACTCATATTATTAGCCATATTATGCTTATATTATCGATAGAACGACAATTACGATACTTATTACTGTTATTATTATCAATCTAACTCATATTATTAGCCATATTATGCTTATATGATCGATAGAACGAGAATTACTATACTCACTACTCTTAGTATTATCAATCTAACTCATATTATTAGCCATATTATGCTTATATGATCGATAGAACGACAATTACTATACTTATTACTCTTATTATTATGAATCTAACTCATATTATTAACCATATTATGCCGATATGATCGATAGAACTACAATTACTATACTCATTACTCATATTATTATCAATCTAACTCATATTATTAGCCATATTATGCTTATATGATCGATAGAACGAGAATTACTATACTCACTACTCTTAGTATTATCAATCTAACTCATATTATTAGCCATATTATGCTTATATTATCGATAGAACGACAATTACTATACTTATTACTGTTATTATTATCAATCTAACTCATATTATTAGCCATATTATGCTTAAATGATCGATAGAACGACAATTACTATACTTATTACTCTTATTATTATCAATCTAACTCGTATTATTAGCCATATTATGCTTACATGATCGATGGAACGACAAATACTATACTTATTACTCTTATTATTATCAATCTAACTCATATTATTAGCCATATTATGCTTATATGATCGATAGAACGACAATTACTATACTCACTACTCTTAGTATTATCAATCTAACTCATATTATTAGCCAAATTATGCTTATATTATCGATAGAACGACAATTACTATACTTATTACTGTTATTATTATCAATCTAACTCATATTATTAGCCATATTATGCTTATATGATCGACAGAATGAGAATTACTATACTCACTACTCTTAGTATTATCACTCTAACTCATATTATTAGCCTTATTATGCTTATATGATCGATAGAACGACAATTACTGTAGTTATTACTCTTATTATTATCAATCTAACTCATATTATTAGCCATATTATGCTTATATGATCGATAGAACGAGAATTACTGTAGTTATTACTCTTATTATTATCAATCTAACTCATATTATTAGCCATATTATGCATATATGTTCGATAGAACGAGAATTACTATACTCACTACTCTTAGTATTATCAATCTAACTCATATTATTAGCCATATTATGGTTATATTATCGATAGAACGACAATTACTATACTTATTACTGTTATTATTATCAATCTGACTCATATTATTACCCATATTATGCTTAAATGATCGATAGAACGACAATTACTATACTCATTACTCATATTATTATCAATCTAACTCATATTATTAGCCATATTATGCATATATGATCGATAGAACGAGAATTACTATACTCACTACTCTTAGTATTATCAATCTAAATCATATTATTAGACATATTATGGTTATATTCTCGATAGAACGACAATTACTATACTTATTACTGTTATTATTATCAATCTAACTCATATTATTAGCCATATTATGCTTAAATGATCGATAGATCTACAATTACTATACTCATTACTCTTATTATTATCAATCTAACTCATATTATTAGCCATATTATGCTTATATGATCGATAGAACGAGAATTACTATACTCACTACTCTTAGTATTATCAATCTAACTCATATTATTAGCCATATTATGCTTATATGATCGATAGAACGACAATTACTATACTTATTACTCTTATTATTATCAATCTAACTCATATTATTAGCCATATTATGCTTATATGATCGATAGAAGGAGAACTACTATACTCACTACTCTTAGTATTATCAATCTAACTCATATTATTAGCAATATTATGCTTATATTATCGATAGAACGACATTTACTATACTTATTACTGTTATTATTATCAATCTGACTCATATTATTACCCATATTATGCTTATATGATCGATAGAACGACAATTACTATACTTATTACTGTTATTATTATCAATCTAACTCATATTATTAGCCTTATTATGCTTATATGATCGATAGAACGACAATTACTGTAGTTGTTACTCTTATTATTATCAATCTAACTCATATTATTAGCCATATTATGCTTATATGATCGATAGAACGAGAATTACTATACTCACTACTCTTAGTATTATCAATCTAACTCATATTATTAGCCATATTATGGTTATATTATCGATAGAATGACAATTACTATACTTATTACTGTTATTATTATCAATCTAACTCATATTATTAGCCATATTATGCTTAAATGATCGATAGAATGAGAATTACCATACTCACTACTCTTAGTATTATCACTCTAACTCATATTATTAGCCATATTATGCTTATATGATCGAGAGAACGACAATTACTATACTTATTACTCTTATTATTATCAATCTAACTCATATTATTAGCCTTATTATGCTTATATGATCGATAGAACGACAATTACTGTAGTTATTACTCTTATTATTATCAATCTAACTCATATTATTAGCCATATTATGCTTATATGATCGATAGAACGAGAATTACTATACTCACTACTCTTAGTATTATCAATCTAACTCATATTATTAGCCATATTATGCTTATATTATCGATAGAACGACAATTACGATACTTATTACTGTTATTATTATCAATCTAACTCATATTATTAGCCATATTATGCTTATATGATCGATAGAACGAGAATTACTATACTCACTACTCTTAGTATTATCAATCTAACTCATATTATTAGCCATATTATGCTTATATGATCGATAGAACGACAATTACTATACTTATTACTCTTATTATTATGAATCTAACTCATATTATTAACCATATTATGCCGATATGATCGATAGAACTACAATTACTATACTCATTACTCATATTATTATCAATCTAACTCATATTATTAGCCATATTATGCTTATATGATCGATAGAACGAGAATTACTATACTCACTACTCTTAGTATTATCAATCTAACTCATATTATTAGCCATATTATGCTTATATTATCGATAGAACGACAATTACTATACTTATTACTGTTATTATTATCAATCTAACTCATATTATTAACCATATTATGCAGATATGATCGATAGAACTTCAATTACTATACTCATTAGTCTTATTATTATCAATCTAAATCATATTATTAGCCATATTATGCTTAAATGATCGATAGAACTACAATTACTATACTCATTACTCTTATTATTATCAATCTAACTCATATTATTAGCCATATTATGCTTATATGATCGATAGAATGAGAATTACTATACTCACTACTCTTAGTATTATCACTCTAACTCATATTATTAGCCTTATTATGCTTATATGATCGATAGAACGACAATTACTGTAGTTATTACTCTTATTATTATCAATCTAACTCATATTATTAGCCATATTATGCATATATGTTCGATAGAACGAGAATTACTATACTCACTACTCTTAGTATTATCAATCTAACTCATATTATTAGCCATATTATGGTTATATTATCGATAGAACGACAATTACTATACTTATTACTGTTATTATTATCAATCTGACTCATATTATTACCCATATTATGCTTAAATGATCGATAGAACGACAATTACTATACTCATTACTCATATTATTATCAATCTAACTCATATTATTAGCCATATTATGCATATATGATCGATAGAACGAGAATTACTATACTCACTACTCTTAGTATTATCAATCTAAATCATATTATTAGACATATTATGGTTATATTCTCGATAGAACGACAATTACTATACTTATTACTGTTATTATTATCAATCTAACTCATATTATTAGCCATATTATGCTTAAATGATCGATAGATCTACAATTACTATACTCATTACTCTTATTATTATCAATCTAACTCATATTATTAGCCTTATTATGCTTATATGATCGATAGAACGACAATTACTGTAGTTATTACTCTTATTATTATCAATCTAACTCATATTATTAGCCATATTATGCATATATGTTCGATAGAACGAGAATTACTATACTCACTACTCTTAGTATTATCAATCTAACTCATATTATTAGCCATATTATGGTTATATTATCGATAGAACGACAATTACTATACTTATTACTGTTATTATTATCAATCTGACTCATATTATTACCCATATTATGCTTAAATGATCGATAGAACGACAATTACTATACTCATTACTCATATTATTATCAATCTAACTCATATTATTAGCCATATTATGCATATATGATCGATAGAACGAGAATTACTATACTCACTACTCTTAGTATTATCAATCTAAATCATATTATTAGACATATTATGCTTATATTATCGATAGAACGACAATTACGATACTTATTACTGTTATTATTATCAATCTAACTCATATTATTAGCCATATTATGCTTATGATCGATAGAACGAGAATTACTATACTCACTACTCTTAGTATTATCAATCTAACTCATATTATTAGCCATATTATGCTTATATGATCGATAGAACGACAATTACTATACTTATTACTCTTATTATTATGAATCTAACTCATATTATTAACCATATTATGCCGATATGATCGATAGAACTACAATTACTATACTCATTACTCATATTATTATCAATCTAACTCATATTATTAGCCATATTATGCTTATATGATCGATAGAACGAGAATTACTATACTCACTACTCTTAGTATTATCAATCTAACTCATATTATTAGCCATATTATGCTTATATTATCGATAGAACGACAATTACTATACTTATTACTCTTATTATTATCAATCTAACTCATATTATTAGCCATATTATGCTTAAATGATCGATAGATCTACAATTACTATACTCATTACTCTTATTATTATCAATCTAACTCATATTATTAGCCATATTATGCTTATATGATCGATAGAACGAGAATTACTATACTCACTACTCTTAGTATTATCAATCTAACTCATATTATTAGCCATATTATGCTTATATGATCGATAGAACGACAATTACTATACTTATTACTCTTATTATTATCAATCTAACTCATATTATTAGCCATATTATGCTTATATGATCGATAGAAGGAGAACTACTATACTCACTACTCTTAGTATTATCAATCTAACTCATATTATTAGCAATATTATGCTTATATTATCGATAGAACGACATTTACTATACTTATTACTGTTATTATTATCAATCTGACTCATATTATTACCCATATTATGCTTAAATGATCGATAGAACGACAATTACTATACTTATTACTGTTATTATTATCAATCTAACTCATATTATTAGCCTTATTATGCTTATATGATCGATAGAACGACAATTACTGTAGTTGTTACTCTTATTATTATCAATCTAACTCATATTATTAGCCATATTATGCTTATATGATCGATAGAACGAGAATTACTATACTCACTACTCTTAGTATTATCAATCTAACTCATATTATTAGCCATATTATGGTTATATTATCGATAGAATGACAATTACTATACTTATTACTGTTATTATTATCAATCTAACTCATATTATTAGCCATATTATGCTTAAATGATCGATAGAATGAGAATTACCATACTCACTACTCTTGGTATTATCACTCTAACTCATATTATTAGCCATATTATGCTTATATGATCGAGAGAACGACAATTACTATACTTATTACTCTTATTATTATCAATCTAACTCATATTATTAGCCTTATTATGCTTATATGATCGATAGAACGACAATTACTGTAGTTATTACTCTTATTATTATCAATCTAACTCATATTTATTAGCCATATTATGCTTATATGATCGATAGAACGAGAATTACTATACTCACTACTCTTAGTATTATCAATCTAACTCATATTATTAGCCATATTATGCTTATATTATCGATAGAACGACAATTACGATACTTATTACTGTTATTATTATCAATCTAACTCATATTATTAGCCATATTATGCTTATATGATCGATAGAACGAGAATTACTATACTCACTACTCTTAGTATTATCAATCTAACTCATATTATTAGCCATATTATGCTTATATGATCGATAGAACGACAATTACTATACTTATTACTCTTATTATTATGAATCTAACTCATATTATTAACCATATTATGCCGATATGATCGATAGAACTACAATTACTATACTCATTACTCATATTATTATCAATCTAACTCATATTATTAGCCATATTATGCTTATATGATCGATAGAACGAGAATTACTATACTCACTACTCTTAGTATTATCAATCTAACTCATATTATTAGCCATATTATGCTTATATTATCGATAGAACGACAATTACTATACTTATTACTGTTATTATTATCAATCTAACTCATATTATTAGCCATATTATGCTTAAATGATCGATAGAACGACAATTACTATACTTATTACTCTTATTATTATCAATCTAACTCGTATTATTAGCCATATTATGCTTACATGATCGATGGAACGACAAATACTATACTTATTACTCTTATTATTATCAATCTAACTCATATTATTAGCCATATTATGCTTATATGATCGATAGAACGACAATTACTATACTCACTACTCTTAGTATTATCAATCTAACTCATATTATTAGCCAAATTATGCTTATATTATCGATAGAACGACAATTACTATACTTATTACTGTTATTATTATCAATCTAACTCATATTATTAGCCATATTATGCTTATATGATCGACAGAATGAGAATTACTATACTCACTACTCTTAGTATTATCACTCTAACTCATATTATTAGCCTTATTATGCTTATATGATCGATAGAACGACAATTACTGTAGTTATTACTCTTAATATTATCAATCTAACTCATATTATTAGCCATATTATGCTTATATGATCGATAGAACGAGAATTACTGTAGTTATTACTCTTATTATTATCAATCTAACTCATATTATTAGCCATATTATGCATATATGTTCGATAGAACGAGAATTACTATACTCACTACTCTTAGTATTATCAATCTAACTCATATTATTAGCCATATTATGGTTATATTATCGATAGAACGACAATTACTATACTTATTACTGTTATTATTATCAATCTGACTCATATTATTACCCATATTATGCTTAAATGATCGATAGAACGACAATTACTATACTCATTACTCATATTATTATCAATCTAACTCATATTATTAGCCATATTATGCATATATGATCGATAGAACGAGAATTACTATACTCACTACTCTTAGTATTATCAATCTAAATCATATTATTAGACATATTATGGTTATATTCTCGATAGAACGACAATTACTATACTTATTACTGTTATTATTATCAATCTAACTCATATTATTAGCCATATTATGCTTAAATGATCGATAGATCTACAATTACTATACTCATTACTCTTATTATTATCAATCTAACTCATATTATTAGCCATATTATGCTTATATGATCGATAGAACGAGAATTACTATACTCACTACTCTTAGTATTATCAATCTAACTCATATTATTAGCCATATTATGCTTATATGATCGATAGAACGACAATTACTATACTTATTACTCTTATTATTATCAATCTAACTCATATTATTAGCCATATTATGCTTATATGATCGATAGAAGGAGAACTACTATACTCACTACTCTTAGTATTATCAATCTAACTCATATTATTAGCAATATTATGCTTATATTATCGATAGAACGACATTTACTATACTTATTACTGTTATTATTATCAATCTGACTCATATTATTACCCATATTATGCTTATATGATCGATAGAACGACAATTACTATACTTATTACTGTTATTATTATCAATCTAACTCATATTATTAGCCTTATTATGCTTATATGATCGATAGAACGACAATTACTGTAGTTGTTACTCTTATTATTATCAATCTAACTCATATTATTAGCCATATTATGCTTATATGATCGATAGAACGAGAATTACTATACTCACTACTCTTAGTATTATCAATCTAACTCATATTATTAGCCATATTATGGTTATATTATCGATAGAATGACAATTACTATACTTATTACTGTTATTATTATCAATCTAACTCATATTATTAGCCATATTATGCTTAAATGATCGATAGAATGAGAATTACCATACTCACTACTCTTAGTATTATCACTCTAACTCATATTATTAGCCATATTATGCTTATATGATCGAGAGAACGACAATTACTATACTTATTACTCTTATTATTATCAATCTAACTCATATTATTAGCCTTATTATGCTTATATGATCGATAGAACGACAATTACTGTAGTTATTACTCTTATTATTATCAATCTAACTCATATTATTAGCCATATTATGCTTATATGATCGATAGAACGAGAATTACTATACTCACTACTCTTAGTATTATCAATCTAACTCATATTATTAGCCATATTATGCTTATATTATCGATAGAACGACAATTACGATACTTATTACTGTTATTATTATCAATCTAACTCATATTATTAGCCATATTATGCTTATATGATCGATAGAACGAGAATTACTATACTCACTACTCTTAGTATTATCAATCTAACTCATATTATTAGCCATATTATGCTTATATGATCGATAGAACGACAATTACTATACTTATTACTCTTATTATTATGAATCTAACTCATATTATTAACCATATTATGCCGATATGATCGATAGAACTACAATTACTATACTCATTACTCATATTATTATCAATCTAACTCATATTATTAGCCATATTATGCTTATATGATCGATAGAACGAGAATTACTATACTCACTACTCTTAGTATTATCAATCTAACTCATATTATTAGCCATATTATGCTTATATTATCGATAGAACGACAATTACTATACTTATTACTGTTATTATTATCAATCTAACTCATATTATTAGCCATATTATGCTTAAATGATCGATAGAACGACAATTACTATACTTATTACTCTTATTATTATCAATCTAACTCGTATTATTAGCCATATTATGCTTACATGATCGATGGAACGACAAATACTATACTTATTACTCTTATTATTATCAATCTAACTCATATTATTAGCCATATTATGCTTATATGATCGATAGAACGACAATTACTATACTCACTACTCTTAGTATTATCAATCTAACTCATATTATTAGCCAAATTATGCTTATATTATCGATAGAACGACAATTACTATACTTATTACTGTTATTATTATCAATCTAACTCATATTATTAGCCATATTATGCTTATATGATCGATAGAATGAGAATTACTATACTCACTACTCTTAGTATTATCACTCTAACTCATATTATTAGCCTTATTATGCTTATATGATCGATAGAACGACAATTACTGTAGTTATTACTCTTATTATTATCAATCTAACTCATATTATTAGCCATATTATGCTTATATGATCGATAGAACGAGAATTACTATACTCACTACTCTTAGTATTATCAATCTAACTCATATTACTAGCCATATTATGGTTATATTATCGATAGAACGACAATTACTATACTTATTACTGTTATTATTATCAATCTAACTCATATTATTAGCCATATTATGCTTAAATGATCGATAGAACTACAATTACTATACTCATTACTCTTATTATTATTAATCTAACTCATATTATTAGCCATATTATGCTTATATGATCGATAGAACGACAATTACTATACTTATTACTGTTATTATTATCAATCTAACTCATATTATTAGCCATATTATGCTTAAATGATCGATAGAACGACAATTACTATACTTATTACTCTTATTATTATCAATCTAACTCGTATTATTAGCCATATTATGCTTACATGATCGATGGAACGACAAATACTATACTTATTACTCTTATTATTATCAATCTAACTCATATTATTAGCCATATTATGCTTATATGATCGATAGAACGACAATTACTATACTCACTACTCTTAGTATTATCAATCTAACTCATATTATTAGCCAAATTATGCTTATATTATCGATAGAACGACAATTACTATACTTATTACTGTTATTATTATCAATCTAACTCATATTATTAGCCATATTATGCTTATATGATCGATAGAATGAGAATTACTATACTCACTACTCTTAGTATTATCACTCTAACTCATATTATTAGCCTTATTATGCTTATATGATCGATAGAACGACAATTACTGTAGTTATTACTCTTATTATTATCAATCTAACTCATATTATTAGCCATATTATGCTTATATGATCGATAGAACGAGAATTACTATACTCACTACTCTTAGTATTATCAATCTAACTCATATTACTAGCCATATTATGGTTATATTATCGATAGAACGACAATTACTATACTTATTACTGTTATTATTATCAATCTAACTCATATTATTAGCCATATTATGCTTAAATGATCGATAGAACTACAATTACTATACTCATTACTCTTATTATTATTAATCTAACTCATATTATTAGCCATATTATGCTTATATGATCGATAGAACGAGAATTACTATACTCACTACTCTTAGTATTATCAATCTAACTCATATTATTAGCCATATTATGCTTATATGATCGATAGAACGACAATTACGATACTTATCACTCTTATTATTATCAATCTAACTCATATTATTAGCCATATTATGCTTATATGATCGATAGAACGAGAATTACTATACTCACTACTCTTAGTATTATCAATCCAACTCATATTATTAGCCATATTATGCTTATATTATCGATAGAACGACAATTACTATACTTGTTACTGTTATTATTATCAATCTAACTCATATTATTAGCCATATTATGCTTATATGATCGATAGAATGAGAATTACTATACTCACTACTCTTAGTGTTATCACTCTAACTCATATTATTAGCCTTATTATGCTTATATGATCGATAGAACGACAATTACTGTAGTTATTACTCTTATTATTATCAATCTAACTCATATTATTAGCCATATTATGCTTATATGATCGATAGAACGAGAAATACTATACTCACTACTCTTAGTATTATCAATCTAACTCATATTACTAGCCATATTATGGTTATATTATCGATAGAACGACAATTACTATACTTATTACTGTTATTATTATCAATCTAACTCATATTATTAGCCATATTATGCTTAAATGATCGATAGAACTACAATTACTATACTCATTACTCTTATTATTATTAATCTAACTCATATTATTAGCCATATTATGCTTATATGATCGATAGAACGAGAATTACTATACTCACTACTCTTAGTATTATCAATCTAACTCATATTATTAGCCATATTATGCTTATATGACCGATAGAACGACAATTACTATATTTATTACTCTTATTATTATCAATCTAACTCATATTATTAGCCATATTATGCTTATATGATCGATAGAAGGAGAACTACTATACTCACTACTCTTAGTATTATCAATCTAACTCATATTATTAGCAATATTATGCTTATATTATCGATAGAACGACAATTACTATACTTATTACTGTTATTATTATCAATCTGACTCATATTATTACCCATATTATGCTTAAATGATCGATAGAACGACAATTACTATACTTATTACTGTTATTATTATCAATCTAACTCATATTATTAGCCTTATTATGCTTATATGATCTATAGAACGACAATTACTGTAGTTGTTACTCTTATTATTATCAATCTAACTCATATTATTAGCCATATTATGCTTAAATGATCGATAGAATGAGAATTACCATACTCACTACTCTTAGTATTATCACTCTAACTCATATTATTAGCCATATTATGCTTATATGATCGAGAGAACGACAATTACTATACTTATTACTCTTATTATTATCAATCTAACTCATATTATTAGCCATATTATGCTTATATGATCGATAGAACGAGAATTACTATACTCACTACTCTTAGTATTATCAATCCAACTCATATTATTAGCCATATTATGCTTATATTATCGATAGAACGACAATTACTATACTTGTTACTGTTATTATTATCAATCTGTCTCATATTATTACCCATATTATGCTTAAATGATCGACGGAACGACAATTACTATACTTATTACTCTTATAATTATCAATCTAACTCATATTGTTAGCCATATTATGCTTATATGATCGATAGAACGACAAATACTATACTTACTACTCTTATTATTATCAATCTAACTCATATTATTAACCATATTATGCAGATATGATCGATAGAACTTCAATTTCTATACTCATTAGTCTTATTATTATCAATCTAACTCATATTATTAGCCATATTATGCTTAAATGATGGATAGAACTACAATTACTATACTCATTACTCTTATTATTATCAATCTAACTCATATTATTAGCCATATTATGCTTATATGATCGATAGAATGAGAATTACTATACTCACTACTCTTAGTATTATCACTCTAACTCATATTATTAGCCTTATTATGCTTATATGATCGATAGAACGACAATTACTGTAGTTATTACTCTTATTATTATCAATCTAACTCATATTATTAGCCATATTATGCATATATGTTCGATAGAACGAGAATTACTATACTCACTACTCTTAGTATTATCAATCTAACTCATATTATTAGCCATATTATGGTTATATTATCGATAGAACGACAATTACTATACTTATTACTGTTATTATTATCAATCTGACTCATATTATTACCCATATTATGCTTAAATGATCGATAGAACGACAATTACTATACTCATTACTCATATTATTATCAATCTAACTCATATTATTAGCCATATTATGCATATATGATCGATAGAACGAGAATTACTATACTCACTACTCTTAGTATTATCAATCTAAATCATATTATTAGACATATTATGGTTATATTCTCGATAGAACGACAATTACTATACTTATTACTGTTATTATTATCAATCTAACTCATATTATTAGCCATATTATGCTTAAATGATCGATAGATCTACAATTACTATACTCATTACTCTTATTATTATCAATCTAACTCATATTATTAGCCATATTATGCTTATATGATCGATAGAACGAGAATTACTATACTCACTACTCTTAGTATTATCAATCTAACTCATATTATTAGCCATATTATGCTTATATGATCGATAGAACGACAATTACTATACTTATTACTCTTATTATTATCAATCTAACTCATATTATTAGCCATATTATGCTTATATGATCGATAGAAGGAGAACTACTATACTCACTACTCTTAGTATTATCAATCTAACTCATATTATTAGCAATATTATGCTTATATTATCGATAGAACGACATTTACTATACTTATTACTGTTATTATTATCAATCTGACTCATATTATTACCCATATTATGCTTAAATGATCGATAGAACGACAATTACTATACTTATTACTGTTATTATTATCAATCTAACTCATATTATTAGCCTTATTATGCTTATATGATCGATAGAACGACAATTACTGTAGTTGTTACTCTTATTATTATCAATCTAACTCATATTATTAGCCATATTATGCTTATATGATCGATAGAACGAGAATTACTATACTCACTACTCTTAGTATTATCAATCTAACTCATATTATTAGCCATATTATGGTTATATTATCGATAGAATGACAATTACTATACTTATTACTGTTATTATTATCAATCTAACTCATATTATTAGCCATATTATGCTTAAATGATCGATAGAATGAGAATTACCATACTCACTACTCTTAGTATTATCACTCTAACTCATATTATTAGCCATATTATGCTTATATGATCGAGAGAACGACAATTACTATACTTATTACTCTTATTATTATCAATCTAACTCATATTATTAGCCTTATTATGCTTATATGATCGATAGAACGACAATTACTGTAGTTATTACTCTTATTATTATCAATCTAACTCATATTATTAGCCATATTATGCTTATATGATCGATAGAACGAGAATTACTATACTCACTACTCTTAGTATTATCAATCTAACTCATATTATTAGCCATATTATGCTTATATTATCGATAGAACGACAATTACGATACTTATTACTGTTATTATTATCAATCTAACTCATATTATTAGCCATATTATGCTTATATGATCGATAGAACGAGAATTACTATACTCACTACTCTTAGTATTATCAATCTAACTCATATTACTAGCCATATTATGCTTATATGATCGATAGAACGACAATTACTATACTCACTACTCTTAGTATTATCAATCTAAATCATATTATTAGACATATTATGGTTATATTCTCGATAGAACGACAATTACTATACTTATTACTGTTATTATTATCAATCTAACTCATATTATTAGCCATATTATGCTTAAATGATCGATAGATCTACAATTACTATACTCATTACTCTTATTATTATCAATCTAACTCATATTATTAGCCATATTATGCTTATATGATCGATAGAACGACAATTACTATACTTATTACTCTTATTATTATGAATCTAACTCATATTATTAACCATATTATGCCGATATGATCGATAGAACTACAATTACTATACTCATTACTCATATTATTATCAATCTAACTCATATTATTAGCCATATTATGCTTATATGATCGATAGAACGAGAATTACTATACTCACTACTCTTAGTATTATCAATCTAACTCATATTATTAGCCATATTATGCTTATATTATCGATAGAACGACAATTACTATACTTATTACTGTTATTATTATCAATCTAACTCATATTATTAGCCATATTATGCTTAAATGATCGATAGAACGACAATTACTATACTTAGTACTCTTATTATTATCAATCTAACTCGTATTATTAGCCATATTATGCTTACATGATCGATAGAACGACAAATACTATACTTATTACTCTTATTATTATCAATCTAACTCATATTATTAGCCATATTATGCTTATATGATCGATAGAACGACAATTACTATACTCACTACTCTTAGTATTATCAATCTAACTCATATTATTAGCCATATTATGCTTATATTATCGATAGAACGACAATTACTATACTTATTACTGTTATTATTATCAATCTAACTCATATTATTAGCCATATTATGCTTATATGATCGATAGAATGAGAATTACTATACTCACTACTCTTAGTATTATCACTCTAACTCATATTATTAGCCTTATTATGCTTATATGATCAATAGAACGACAATTACTGTAGTTATTACTCTTATTATTATCAATCTAACTCATATTATTAGCCATATTATGCTTATATGATCGATAGAACGAGAATTACTATACTCACTACTCTTAGTATTATCAATCTAACTCATATTACTAGCCATATTATGGTTATATTATCGATAGAACGACAATTACTATACTTATTACTGTTATTATTATCAATCTAACTCATATTATTAGCCATATTATCCTTAAATGATCGATAGAACTACAATTACTATACTCATTACTCTTATTATTATTAATCTAACTCATATTATTAGCCATATTATGCTTATATGATCGATAGAACGAGAATTACTATACTCACTACTCTTAGTATTATCAATCTAACTCATATTATTAGCCATATTATGCTTATATGATCGATAGAACGACAATTACGATACTTATCACTCTTATTATTATCAATCTAACTCATATTATTAGCCATATTATGCTTATATGATCGATAGAACGAGAATTACTATACTCACTACTCTTAGTATTATCAATCCAACTCATATTATTAGCCATATTATGCTTATATTATCGATAGAACGACAATTACTATACTCGTTACTGTTATTATTATCAATCTGACTCATATTATTACCCATATTATGCTTAAATGATCGATAGAACGACAATTACTATACTTATTACTCTTATAATTATCAATCTAACTCATATTGTTAGCCATATTATGCTTATATGATCGATAGAACGACAAATACTATACTTACTACTCTTATTATTATCAATCTAACTCATATTATTAACCATATTATGCAGATATGATCGATAGAACTTCAATTACTATACTCATTACTCTTATTATTATCAATCTAACTCATATTATTAGCCATATTATGCTTAAATGATCGATAGAACTACAATTACTATACTCATTACTCTTATTATTATCAATCTAACTCATATTATTAGCCATATTATGCTTATATGATCGATAGAATGAGAATTACTATACTCACTACTCTTAGTATTATCACTCTAACTCATATTATTAGCCTTATTATGCTTATATGATCGATAGAACGACAATTACTGTAGTTATTACTCTTATTATTATCAATCTAACTCATATTATTAGCCATATTATGCATATATGTTCGATAGAACGAGAATTACTATACTCACTACTCTTAGTATTATGAATCTAACTCATATTATTAGCCATATTATGGTTATATTATCGATAGAACGACAATTACTATACTTATTACTGTTATTATTATCAATCTAACTCATATTATTAGCCATATTATGCTTAAATGATCGATAGATCTACAATTACTATACTCATTACTCTTATTATTATCAATCTAACTCATATTATTAGCCATATTATGCTTATATGATCGATAGAACGAGAATCACTATACTCACTACTCTTAGTATTATCAATCTAACTCATATTATTAGCCATATTATGCCGATATGATCGATAGAACTACAATTACTATACTCATTACTCTTATTATTATCAATCTAACTCATATTATTAGCCATATTATGCTTATATGATCGATAGAATGAGAATTACTATACTCACTACTCTTAGTATTATCACTCTAACTCATATTATTAGCCTTATTATGCTTATATGATCGATAGAACGACAATTACTGTAGTTATTACTCTTATTATTATCAATCTAACTCATATTATTAGCCATATTATGCTTATATGATCGATAGAACGAGAATTACTATACTCACTACTCTTAGTATTATCAATCTAACTCATATTATTAGCCATATTATGGTTATATTATCGATAGAACGACAATTACTATACTCGTTACTGTTATTATTATCAATCTGACTCATATTATTACCCATATTATGCTTAAATGATCGATAGAACGACAATTACTATACTTATTACTCTTATAATTATCAATCTAACTCATATTGTTAGCCATATTATGCTTATATGATCGATAGAACGACAAATACTATACTTACTACTCTTATTATTATCAATCTAACTCATATTATTAACCATATTATGCAGATATGATCGATAGAACTTCAATTACTATACTCATTACTCTTATTATTATCAATCTAACTCATATTATTAGCCATATTATGCTTAAATGATCGATAGAACTACAATTACTATACTCATTACTCTTATTATTATCAATCTAACTCATATTATTAGCCATATTATGCTTATATGATCGATAGAATGAGAATTACTATACTCACTACTCTTAGTATTATCACTCTAACTCATATTATTAGCCTTATTATGCTTATATGATCGATAGAACGACAATTACTGTAGTTATTACTCTTATTATTATCAATCTAACTCATATTATTAGCCATATTATGCATATATGTTCGATAGAACGAGAATTACTATACTCACTACTCTTAGTATTATGAATCTAACTCATATTATTAGCCATATTATGGTTATATTATCGATAGAACGACAATTACTATACTTATTACTGTTATTATTATCAATCTAACTCATATTATTAGCCATATTATGCTTAAATGATCGATAGATCTACAATTACTATACTCATTACTCTTATTATTATCAATCTAACTCATATTATTAGCCATATTATGCTTATATGATCGATAGAACGAGAATCACTATACTCACTACTCTTAGTATTATCAATCTAACTCATATTATTAGCCATATTATGCCGATATGATCGATAGAACTACAATTACTATACTCATTACTCTTATTATTATCACTCTAACTCATATTATTAGCCATATTATGCTTATATGATCGATAGAATGAGAATTACTATACTCACTACTCTTAGTATTATCACTCTAACTCATATTATTAGCCTTATTATGCTTATATGATCGATAGAACGACAATTACTGTAGTTATTACTCTTATTATTATCAATCTAACTCATATTATTAGCCATATTATGCTTATATGATCGATAGAACGAGAATTACTATACTCACTACTCTTAGTATTATCAATCTAACTCATATTATTAGCCATATTATGGTTATATTATCGATAGAACGACAATTACTATACTTATTACTCTTATTATTATCAATCTAACTCATATTATTAGCCATATTATGCTTATATGATCGATAGAATGAGAATTACTATACTCACTACTCTTAGTATTATCACTCTAACTCATATTATTAGCCTTATTATGCTTATATGATCGATAGAATGAGAATTACTATACTCACTACTCTTAGTATTATCACTCTAACTCAAATTATTAGCCTTATTATGCTTATATGATCGATAGAACGACAATTACTGTAGTTATTACTCTTATTATTATCAATCTAACTCATATTATTAGCCATATTATGCATATATGTTCGATAGAACGAGAATTACTATACTCACTACTCTTAGTATTATCAATCTAACTCATATTATTAGCCATATTATGGTTATATTATCGATAGAACGACAATTACTATACTTATTACTGTTATTATTATCAATCTGACTCATATTATTACCCACCTTATGCTTAAATGATCGGTAGAACGACAATTACTATACTCATTACTCTTATTATTATCAATCTAACTCATATTATTAGCCATATTATGCATATATGATCGATAGAACGAGAATTACTATACTCACTACTCTTAGTATTATCAATCTAAATCATATTATTAGCCATATTATGGTTATATTATCGATAGAACGACAATTACTATACTTATTACTGTTATTATTATCAATCTAACTCATATTATTAGCCATATTATGCTTAAATGATCGATAGATCTACAATTACTATACTCATTACTCTTATTATTATCAATCTAACTCATATTATTAGCCATATTATGCTTATATGATCGATAGAACGAGAATTACTATACTCACTACTCTTAGTATTATCAATCTAACTCATATTATTAGGCATATTATGCTTATATGATCGATAGAACGACAATTACTATACTTATTACTCTTATTATTATCAATCTAACTCATATTATTAGCCATATTATGCTTATATGATCGACAGAACGAGAACTACTATACTCACTACTCTTAGTATTATCAATCTAACTCATATTATTAGCAATATTATGCTTATATTATCGATAGAACGACAATTACTATACTTATTACTGTTATTATTATCAATCTGACTCATATTATTACCCATATTATGCTTACATGATCGATAGAACGACAAATACTATACTTATTACTCTTATTATTATCAATCTAACTCATATTATTAGCCATATTATGCTTATATGATCGATAGAATGAGAATTACTATACTCACTACTCTTAGTATTATCACTCTAACTCATATTATTAGCCTTATTATGCTTATATGATCGATAGAACGACAATTACTGTAGTTATTACTCTTATTATTATCAATCTAACTCATATTATTAGCCATATTATGCTTATATGATCGATAGAACGAGAATTACTATACTCACTACTCTTAGTATTATCAATCTAACTTATATTACTAGCCATATTATGGTTATATTATCGATAGAACGACAATTACTATACTTATTACTGTTATTATTATCAATCTAACTCATATTATTAGCCATATTATGCTTAAATGATCGATAGAACTACAATTACTATACTCATTACTCTTATTATTATTAATCTAACTCATATTATTAGCCATATTATGCTTATATGATCGATAGAACGAGAATTACTATACTCACTACTCTTAGTATTATCAATCTAACTCATATTATTAGCCATATTATGCTTATATGATCGATAGAACGACAATTACGATACTTATCACTCTTAGTATTATCAATCTAACTCATATTGCTAGCCATATTATGGTTATATTATCGATAGAACGACAATTACTATACTTATTACTGTTATTATTATCAATCTAACTCATATTATTAGCCATATTATGCTTAAATGATCGATAGAACTACAATTACTATACTCATTACTCTTATTATTATCAATCTAACTCATATTATTAGCCATATTATGCTTATATGATCGATAGAACGAGAATTACTATACTCACTACTCTTAGTATTATCACTCTAACTCATATTATTAGCCTTATTATGCTTATATGATCGATAGAACGACAATTACTGTAGTTATTACTCTTATTATTATCAATCTAACTCATATTATTAGCCATATTATGCATATATGTTCGATAGAACGAGAATTACTATACTCACTACTCTTAGTATTATCAATCTAACTCATATTATTAGCCATATTATGGTTATATTATCGATAGAACGACAATTACTATACTTATTACTGTTATTATTATCAATCTATCTCATATTATTAGCCATATTATGCTTAAATGATCGATAGATCTACAATTACTATACTCATTACTCTTATTATTATCAATCTAACTCATATTATTAGCCATATTATGCTTATATGATCGATAGAACGAGAATCACTATACTCACTACTCTTAGTATTATCAATCTAACTCATATTATTAGCCATATTATGCCGATATGATCGATAGAACTACAATTACTATACTCATTACTCTTATTATTATGAATCTAACTCATATTATTAGCCATATTATGCTTATATGATCGATAGAATGAGAATTACTATACTCACTACTCTTAGTATTATCACTCTAACTCATATTATTAGCCTTATTATGCTTATATGATCGATAGAACGACAATTACTGTAGTTATTACTCTTATTATTATCAATCTAACTCATATTATTAGCCATATTATGCTTATATGATCGATAGAACGACAATTACTATACTTATTACTGTTATTATTATCAATCTAACTCATATTATTAGCTATATTATGCTTATATGATCGATAGAACGAGAATTACTATACTTACTACTCTTATTATTATCAATCTAACTCATATTATTAGCCATATTATGCTTATATGATCGATAGAACGACAATTACTATACTTATTACTGTTATTATTATCAATCTGACTCATATTATTACCCATATTATGCTTAAATGATCGATAGAACGACAATTACTATACTCATTACTCTTATTGTTATCAATCTAACTCATATTATTAGCCATATTATGCTTATATGATCGATAGAATGAGAATTACTATACTCACTACTCTTAGTATTATCACTCTAAATCATATTATTAGCCTTATTATGCTTATATGATCGATAGAACGACAATTACTGTAGTTATTACTCTTACTATTATCAATCTAACTCATATTATTAGCCATATTATGCATATATGATCGATAGAACGGGAATTACTATACTCACTACTCTTAGTATTATCAATCTCACTCATATTATTAGCCATATTATGGTTATATTATCGATAGAACGACAATTACTATACTTATTACTGTTATTATTATCAATCTATCTCATATTATTAGCCATATTATGCTTAAATGATCGATAGATCTACAATTACTATACTCATTACTCTTATTATTATCAATCTAACTCATATTATTAGCCATATTATGCTTATATGATCGATAGAACGAGAATCACTATACTCACTACTCTTAGTATTATCAATCTAACTCATATTATTAGCCATATTATGCCGATATGATCGATAGAACTACAATTACTATACTCATTACTCTTATTATTATGAATCTAACTCATATTATTAGCCATATTATGCTTATATGATCGATAGAATGAGAATTACTATACTCACTACTCTTAGTATTATCACTCTAACTCATATTATTAGCCTTATTATGCTTATATGATCGATAGAACGACAATTACTGTAGTTATTACTCTTATTATTATCAATCTAACTCATATTATTAGCCATATTATGCTTATATGATCGATAGAACGACAATTACTATACTTATTACTGTTATTATTATCAATCTAACTCATATTATTAGCTATATTATGCTTATATGATCGATAGAACGAGAATTACTATACTTACTACTCTTATTATTATCAATCTAACTCATATTATTAGCCATATTATGCTTATATGATCGATAGAACGACAATTACTATACTTATTACTGTTATTATTATCAATCTGACTCATATTATTACCCATATTATGCTTAAATGATCGATAGAACGACAATTACTATACTCATTACTCTTATTGTTATCAATCTAACTCATATTATTAGCCATATTATGCTTATATGATCGATAGAATGAGAATTACTATACTCACTACTCTTAGTATTATCACTCTAAATCATATTATTAGCCTTATTATGCTTATATGATCGATAGAACGACAATTACTGTAGTTATTACTCTTACTATTATCAATCTAACTCATATTATTAGCCATATTATGCATATATGATCGATAGAACGGGAATTACTATACTCACTACTCTTAGTATTATCAATCTCACTCATATTATTAGCCATATTATGCTTATATGACCGATAGAACGACAATTACTATACTTATTACTCTTATTATTATCAATCTAACTCATATTATTAGCCATATTATGCTTATATGATCGATAGAAGGAGAACTACTATACTCACTACTCTTAGTATTATCAATCTAACTCATATTATTAGCAATATTATGCTTATATTATCGATAGAACGACAATTACTATACTTATTACTGTTATTATTATCAATCTGACTCATATTATTACCCATATTATGCTTAAATGATCGATAGATCTACAATTACTATACTCATTACTCTTATTATTATCAATCTAACTCATATTATTAGCCATATTATGCTTATATGATCGATAGAACGAGAATTACTATACTCACTACTCTTAGTATTATCAATCTAACTCATATTATTAGCCATATTATGCTTATATGATCGATAGAACGACAATTACTATACTTATTACTCTTATTATTATCAATCTAACTCATATTATTAGCCATATTATGCTTATATGATCGATAGAAGGAGAACTACTATACTCACTACTCTTAGTATTATCAATCTATCTCATATTATTAGCAATATTATGCTTATATTATCGATAGAACGACATTTACTATACTTATTACTGTTATTATTATCAATCTGACTCATATTATTACCCATATTATGCTTAAATGATCGATAGAACGACAATTACTATACTTATTACTGTTATTATTATCAATGTAACTCATATTATTAGCCTTATTATGCTTATATGATCGATAGAACGACAATTACTGTAGTTGTTACTCTTATTATTATCAATCTAACTCATATTATTAGCCATATTATGCTTATATGATCGATAGAACGAGAATTACTATACTCACTACTCTTAGTATTATCAATCTAACTCATATTATTAGCCATATTATGGTTATATTATCGATAGAATGACAATTACTATACTTATTACTGTTATTATTATCAATCTAACTCATATTATTAGCCATATTATGCTTAAATGATCGATAGAATGAGAATTACCATACTCACTACTCTTAGTATTATCACTCTAACTCATATTATTAGCCATATTATGCTTATATGATCGAGAGAACGACAATTACTATACTTATTACTCTTATTATTATCAATCTAACTCATATTATTAGCCTTATTATGCTTATATGATCGATAGAACGACAATTACTGTAGTTATTACTCTTATTATTATCAATCTAACTCATATTATTAGCCATATTATGCTTATATGATCGATAGAACGAGAATTACTATACTCACTACTCTTAGTATTATCAATCTAACTCATATTATTAGCCATATTATGCTTATATTATCGATAGAACGACAATTACGATACTTATTACTGTTATTATTATCAATCTAACTCATATTATTAGCCATATTATGCTTATATGATCGATAGAACGAGAATTACTATACTCACTACTCTTAGTATTATCAATCTAACTCATATTATTAGCCATATTATGCTTATATGATCGATAGAACGACAATTACTATACTTATTACTCTTATTATTATGAATCTAACTCATATTATTAACCATATTATGCCGATATGATCGATAGAACTACAATTACTATACTCATTACTCATATTATTATCAATCTAACTCATATTATTAGCCATATTATGCTTATATGATCGATAGAACGAGAATTACTATACTCACTACTCTTAGTATTATCAATCTAACTCATATTATTAGCCATATTATGCTTATATTATCGATAGAACGACAATTACTATACTTATTACTGTTATTATTATCAATCTAACTCATATTATTAGCCATATTATGCTTAAATGATCGATAGAACGACAATTACTATACTTATTACTCTTATTATTATCAATCTAACTCGTATTATTAGCCATATTATGCTTACATGATCGATGGAACGACAAATACTATACTTATTACTCTTATTATTATCAATCTAACTCATATTATTAGCCATATTATGCTTATATGATCGATAGAACGACAATTACTATACTCACTACTCTTAGTATTATCAATCTAACTCATATTATTAGCCATATTATGCTTATATTATCGATAGAACGACAATTACTATACTTATTACTGTTATTATTATCAATCTAACTCATATTATTAGCCATATTATGCTTATATGATCGATAGAATGAGAATTACTATACTCACTACTCTTAGTATTATCACTCTAACTCATATTATTAGCCTTATTATGCTTATATGATCGATAGAACGACAATTACTGTAGTTATTACTCTTATTATTATCAATCTAACTCATATTATTAGCCATATTATGCTTATATGATCGATAGAACGAGAATTACTATACTCACTACTCTTAGTATTATCAATCTAACTCATATTACTAGCCATATTATGGTTATATTATCGATAGAACGACAATTACTATACTTATTACTGTTATTATTATCAATCTAACTCATATTATTAGCCATATTATGCTTAAATGATCGATAGAACTACAATTACTATACTCATTACTCTTATTATTATTAATCTAACTCATATTATTAGCCATATTATGCTTATATGATCGATAGAACGAGAATTACTATACTCACTACTCTTAGTATTATCAATCTAACTCATATTATTAGCCATATTATGCTTATATGATCGATAGAACGACAATTACGATACTTATCACTCTTATTATTATCAATCTAACTCATATTATTAGCCATATTATGCTTATATGATCGATAGAACGAGAATTACTATACTCACTACTCTTAGTATTATCAATCCAACTCATATTATTAGCCATATTATGCTTATATTATCGATAGAACGACAATTACTATACTTGTTACTGTTAGTATTATCAATCTAACTCATATTATTAGCCATATTATGCTTATATGATCGATAGAATGAGAATTACTATACTCACTACTCTTAGTGTTATCACTCTAACTCATATTATTAGCCTTATTATGCTTATATGATCGATAGAACGACAATTACTGTAGTTATTACTCTTATTATTATCAATCTAACTCATATTATTAGCCATATTATGCTTATATGATCGATAGAACGAGAAATACTATACTCACTACTCTTAGTATTATCAATCTAACTCATATTACTAGCCATATTATGGTTATATTATCGATAGAACGACAATTACTATACTTATTACTGTTATTATTATCAATCTAACTCATATTATTAGCCATATTATGCTTAAATGATCGATAGAACTACAATTACTATACTCATTACTCTTATTATTATTAATCTAACTCATATTATTAGCCATATTATGCTTATATGATCGATAGAACGAGAATTACTATACTCACTACTCTTAGTATTATCAATCTAACTCATATTATTAGCCATATTATGCTTATATGACCGATAGAACGACAATTACTATACTTATTACTCTTATTATTATCAATCTAACTCATATTATTAGCCATATTATGCTTATATGATCGATAGAAGGAGAACTACTATACTCACTACTCTTAGTATTATCAATCTAACTCATATTATTAGCAATATTATGCTTATATTATCGATAGAACGACAATTACTATACTTATTACTGTTATTATTATCAATCTGACTCATATTATTACCCATATTATGCTTAAATGATCGATAGAACGACAATTACTATACTTATTACTGTTATTATTATCAATCTAACTCATATTATTAGCCATATTATGCTTATATGATCGAGAGAACGACAATTACTATACTTATTACTCTTATTATTATCAATCTAACTCATATTATTAGCCATATTATGCTTATATGATCGATAGAACGAGAATTACTATACTCACTACTCTTAGTATTATCAATCCAACTCATATTATTAGCCATATTATGCTTATATTATCGATAGAACGACAATTACTATACTTGTTACTGTTATTATTATCAATCTGTCTCATATTATTACCCATATTATGCTTAAATGATCGACGGAACGACAATTACTATACTTATTACTCTTATAATTATCAATCTAACTCATATTGTTAGCCATATTATGCTTATATGATCGATAGAACGACAAATACTATACTTACTACTCTTATTATTATCAATCTAACTCATATTATTAACCATATTATGCAGATATGATCGATAGAACTTCAATTACTATACTCATTAGTCTTATTATTATCAATCTAACTCATATTATTAGCCATATTATGCTTAAATGATGGATAGAACTACAATTACTATACTCATTACTCTTATTATTATCAATCTAACTCATATTATTAGCCATATTATGCTTATATGATCGATAGAATGAGAATTACTATACTCACTACTCTTAGTATTATCACTCTAACTCATATTATTAGCCTTATTATGCTTATATGATCGATAGAACGACAATTACTGTAGTTATTACTCTTATTATTATCAATCTAACTCATATTATTAGCCATATTATGCATATATGTTCGATAGAACGAGAATTACTATACTCACTACTCTTAGTATTATCAATCTAACTCATATTATTAGCCATATTATGGTTATATTATCGATAGAACGACAATTACTATACTTATTACTGTTATTATTATCAATCTGACTCATATTATTACCCATATTATGCTTAAATGATCGATAGAACGACAATTACTATACTCATTACTCATATTATTATCAATCTAACTCATATTATTAGCCATATTATGCATATATGATCGATAGAACGAGAATTACTATACTCACTACTCTTAGTATTATCAATCTAAATCATATTATTAGACATATTATGGTTATATTCTCGATAGAACGACAATTACTATACTTATTACTGTTATTATTATCAATCTAACTCATATTATTAGCCATATTATGCTTAAATGATCGATAGATCTACAATTACTATACTCATTACTCTTATTATTATCAATCTAACTCATATTATTAGCCATATTATGCTTATATGATCGATAGAACGAGAATTACTATACTCACTACTCTTAGTATTATCAATCTAACTCATATTATTAGCCATATTATGCTTATATGATCGATAGAACGACAATTACTATACTTATTACTCTTATTATTATCAATCTAACTCATATTATTAGCCATATTATGCTTATATGATCGATAGAAGGAGAACTACTATACTCACTACTCTTAGTATTATCAATCTAACTCATATTATTAGCAATATTATGCTTATATTATCGATAGAACGACATTTACTATACTTATTACTGTTATTATTATCAATCTGACTCATATTATTACCCATATTATGCTTAAATGATCGATAGAACGACAATTACTATACTTATTACTGTTATTATTATCAATCTAACTCATATTATTAGCCTTATTATGCTTATATGATCGATAGAACGACAATTACTGTAGTTGTTACTCTTATTATTATCAATCTAACTCATATTATTAGCCATATTATGCTTATATGATCGATAGAACGAGAATTACTATACTCACTACTCTTAGTATTATCAATCTAACTCATATTATTAGCCATATTATGGTTATATTATCGATAGAATGACAATTACTATACTTATTACTGTTATTATTATCAATCTAACTCATATTATTAGCCATATTATGCTTAAATGATCGATAGAATGAGAATTACCATACTCACTACTCTTAGTATTATCACTCTAACTCATATTATTAGCCATATTATGCTTATATGATCGAGAGAACGACAATTACTATACTTATTACTCTTATTATTATCAATCTAACTCATATTATTAGCCTTATTATGCTTATATGATCGATAGAACGACAATTACTGTAGTTATTACTCTTATTATTATCAATCTAACTCATATTATTAGCCATATTATGCTTATATGATCGATAGAACGAGAATTACTATACTCACTACTCTTAGTATTATCAATCTAACTCATATTATTAGCCATATTATGCTTATATTATCGATAGAACGACAATTACGATACTTATTACTGTTATTATTATCAATCTAACTCATATTATTAGCCATATTATGCTTATATGATCGATAGAACGAGAATTACTATACTCACTACTCTTAGTATTATCAATCTAACTCATATTACTAGCCATATTATGCTTATATGATCGATAGAACGACAATTACTATACTTATTACTCTTATTATTATGAATCTAACTCATATTATTAGCCATATTATGCTTAAATGATCGATAGAACTACAATTACTATACTCATTACTCTTATTATTATTAATCTAACTCATATTATTAGCCATATTATGCTTATATGATCGATAGAACGAGAATTACTATACTCACTACTCTTAGTATTATCAATCTAACTCATATTATTAGCCATATTATGCTTATATGATCGATAGAACGACAATTACGATACTTATCACTCTTATTATTATCAATCTAACTCATATTATTAGCCATATTATGCTTATATGATCGATAGAACGAGAATTACTATACTCACTACTCTTAGTATTATCAATCCAACTCATATTATTAGCCATATTATGCTTATATTATCGATAGAACGACAATTACTATACTTGTTACTGTTATTATTATCAATCTAACTCATATTATTAGCCATATTATGCTTATATGATCGATAGAATGAGAATTACTATACTCACTACTCTTAGTGTTATCACTCTAACTCATATTATTAGCCTTATTATGCTTATATGATCGATAGAACGACAATTACTGTAGTTATTACTCTTATTATTATCAATCTAACTCATATTATTAGCCATATTATGCTTATATGATCGATAGAACGAGAAATACTATACTCACTACTCTTAGTATTATCAATCTAACTCATATTACTAGCCATATTATGGTTATATTATCGATAGAACGACAATTACTATACTTATTACTGTTATTATTATCAATCTAACTCATATTATTAGCCATATTATGCTTAAATGATCGATAGAACTACAATTACTATACTCATTACTCTTATTATTATTAATCTAACTCATATTATTAGCCATATTATGCTTATATGATCGATAGAACGAGAATTACTATACTCACTACTCTTAGTATTATCAATCTAACTCATATTATTAGCCATATTATGCTTATATGACCGATAGAACGACAATTACTATACTTATTACTCTTATTATTATCAATCTAACTCATATTATTAGCCATATTATGCTTATATGATCGATAGAAGGAGAACTACTATACTCACTACTCTTAGTATTATCAATCTAACTCATATTATTAGCAATATTATGCTTATATTATCGATAGAACGACAATTACTATACTTATTACTGTTATTATTATCAATCTGACTCATATTATTACCCATATTATGCTTAAATGATCGATAGAACGACAATTACTATACTTATTACTGTTATTATTATCAATCTAACTCATATTATTAGCCTTATTATGCTTATATGATCTATAGAACGACAATTACTGTAGTTGTTACTCTTATTATTATCAATCTAACTCATATTATTAGCCATATTATGCTTATATGATCGATAGAACGAGAATTACTATACTCACTACTCTTAGTATTATCAATCTAACTCATATTATTAGCCATATTATGGTTATATTATCGATAGAATGACAATTACTATACTTATTACTGTTATTATTATCAATCTAACTCATATTATTAGCCATATTATGCTTAAATGATCGATAGAATGAGAATTACCATACTCACTACTCTTAGTATTATCACTCTAACTCATATTATTAGCCATATTATGCTTATATGATCGAGAGAACGACAATTACTATACTTATTACTCTTATTATTATCAATCTAACTCATATTATTAGCCTTATTATGCTTATATGATCGATAGAACGACAATTACTGTAGTTATTACTCTTATTATTATCAATCTAACTCATATTATTAGCCATATTATGCTTATATGATCGATAGAACGAGAATTACTATACTCACTACTCTTAGTATTATCAATCTAACTCATATTATTAGCCATATTATGCTTATATTATCGATAGAACGACAATTACGATACTTATTACTGTTATTATTATCAATCTGACTCATATTATTAGCCATATTATGCTTATATGATCGATAGAACGAGAATTACTATACTCACTACTCTTAGTATTATCAATCTAACTCATATTATTAGCCATATTATGCTTATATGATCGATAGAACGACAATTACTATACTTATTACTCTTATTATTATGAATCTAACTCATATTATTAACCATATTATGCCGATATGATCGATAGAACTACAATTACTATACTCATTACTCATATTATTATCAATCTAACTCATATTATTAGCCATATTATGCTTATATGATCGATAGAACGAGAATTACTATACTCACTACTCTTAGTATTATCAATCTAACTCATATTATTAGCCATATTATGCTTATATTATCGATAGAACGACAATTACTATACTTATTACTGTTATTATTATCAATCTAACTCATATTATTAGCCATATTATGCTTAAATGATCGATAGAACGACAATTACTATACTTATTACTCTTATTATTATCAATCTAACTCGTATTATTAGCCATATTATGCTTATATGATCGATAGAACGAGAATTACTATACTCACTACTCTTAGTATTATCAATCTAACTCATATTATTAGCCATATTATGCTTATATTATCGATAGAACGACAATTACGATACTTATTACTGTTATTATTATCAATCTAACTCATATTATTAGCCATATTATGCTTATATGATCGATAGAACGAGAATTACTATACTCACTACTCTTAGTATTATCAATCTAACTCATATTATTAGCCATATTATGCTTATATGATCGATAGAACGACAATTACTATACTTATTACTCTTATTATTATGAATCTAACTCATATTATTAACCATATTATGCCGATATGATCGATAGAACTACAATTACTATACTCATTACTCATATTATTATCAATCTAACTCATATTATTAGCCATATTATGCTTATATGATCGATAGAACGAGAATTACTATACTCACTACTCTTAGTATTATCAATCTAACTCATATTATTAGCCATATTATGCTTATATTATCGATAGAACGACAATTACTATACTTATTACTGTTATTATTATCAATCTAACTCATATTATTAGCCATATTATGCTTAAATGATCGATAGAACGACAATTACTATACTTATTACTCTTATTATTATCAATCTAACTCGTATTATTAGCCATATTATGCTTACATGATCGATGGAACGACAAATACTATACTTATTACTCTTATTATTATCAATCTAACTCATATTATTAGCCATATTATGCTTATATGATCGATAGAACGACAATTACTATACTCACTACTCTTAGTATTATCAATCTAACTCATATTATTAGCCATATTATGCTTATATTATCGATAGAACGACAATTACTATACTTATTACTGTTATTATTATCAATCTAACTCATATTATTAGCCATATTATGCTTATATGATCGATAGAATGAGAATTACTATACTCACTACTCTTAGTATTATCACTCTAACTCATATTATTAGCCTTATTATGCTTATATGATCGAT
>NW_027474127.1:0-38288 GCF_050947335.1 Megachile rotundata | reverse complement strand
ATTATGCTTAAATGATCGATAGAACTACAATTACTATACTCATTACTCTTATTATTATCAATCTAACTCATATTATTAGCCATATTATGCTTATATGATCGATAGAATGTGAATTACTATACTCACTACTCTTAGTATTATCACTCTAACTCATATTATTAGCCATATTATGCTTATATGATCGAGAGAACGACAATTACTATACTTATTACTCTTATTATTATCAATCTAACTCATATTATTAGCCATATTATGCTTATATGATCGATAGAACGAGAATTACTATACTCATTACTCTTATTATTATCAATCTAACTCATATTATTAGCCATATTATGGTTATATTATCGATAGAACGACAATTACTATACTTATTACTGTTATTATTATCAATCTAACTCATATTATTAGCCATATTATGCTTATATGATCGATAGAACGACAACTACTGTACTTATTATACTTATTTTTATCAACCCAACTCATATTATTCGCTATATTATGCTTAAATGATCGATAGAACGACAATTACTATACTCATTACTCTTATTATTATCAATCTAACTCATATTATTAGCCATATTATGCTTATATGATCGATAGAATGAGAATTACTATACTCACTACTCTTAGTATTATCACTCTAACTCATAATATTAGCCTTATTATGCTTATATGATCGATAGAACGACAACTACTGTACTTATTATTCTTATTTTTATCAACCCAACTCATATTATTCGCCATATTATGCTTAAATGATCGATAGAACGACAATTACTATACTTATTACTCTTATTATTATGAATCTAACTCTTATTATTAGCCATATTATGCTTATATGATTGATAGAACGAGAATTACTATACTCACTACTCTTAGTATTATCAATCTAAATCATATTATTAGCCATATTATGCTTATATGATCGATAGAACGACAATTACTATACTCACTACTCTTAGTATTATCAATCTAACTCATATTATTAGCCATATTATGCTTATATTATCGATAGAACGACAATTACTATACATATTACTGTTATTATTATCAATCTAACTCATATTATTAGCCATATTATGCTTATATGATCGATAGAACGACAATTACTATACATATTATTCTTATTTTTATCAAACCAACTCATATTATTCGCCATATTATGCTTAAATGATCGATAGAACGAGAATTACTATACTCACTACTCTTAGTATTATCAATCTAACTCATATTATTAGCCATATTATGGTTATATTATCGATAGAACGACAATTACTATACTTATTACTGTTATTATTATCAATCTAACTCATATTATTAGCCATATTATGCTTATATGATCGATAGAACGAGAATTACTATACTCATTACTCTTATTATTATCAATCTAACTCATATTATTAGCCATATTATGGTTATATTATCGATAGAACGACAATTACTATACTTATTACTGTTATTATTATCAATCTAACTCATATTATTAGCCATATTATGCTTAAATGATCGATAGAACTAAAATTACTATACTCATTACTCTTATTATTATCAATCTAACTCGTATTATTAGCCATATTATGCTTATATGATCGATAGAACGAGAATTACTATACTCACTACTCTTAGTATTATCAATCTAACTCATATTATTAGCCATATTATGCTTATATGATCGAGAGAACGACAATTACTATACTTATTACTCTTATTATTATCAATCTAACTCATATTATTAGCCATATTATGCTTATATGATCGATAGAACGAGAATTACTATACTCATTACTCTTATTATTATCAATCTAACTCATATTATTAGCCATATTATGGTTATATTATCGATAGAACGACAATTACTATACTTATTACTGTTATTATTATCAATCTAACTCATATTATTAGCCATATTATGCTTAAATGATCGATAGAACTACAATTACTATACTCATTACTCTTATTATTATCAATCTAACTCATATTATTAGCCATATTATGCTTATATGATCGATAGAACGAGAATTACTATACTCACTACTCTTAGTATTATCAATCTAACTCATATTATTAGCCATATTATGCAGATATGATCGATAGAGCTACAATTACTATACTCATTACTCTTATTATTATCAATCTAACTCATATTATTAGCCATATTATGCTTATATGATCGATAGAACGAGAATTACTATACTCACTACTCTTAGTATTATCAATCTAACTCATATTATTAGCCATATTATGCAGATATGATCGATAGAGCTACAATTACTATACTCATTACTCTTATTATTATCAATCTAACTCATATTATTAGCCATATTATGCTTATATGATCGATAGAACGACAACTACTGTACTTATTATTCTTTTTTTTATCAACCCAACTCATATTATTCGCCATATTATGCTTAAATGATCGATAGAACGACAATTACTGTACTTATTACTCTTATTATTATCAATCTAACTCATATTATTAGCCATATTATGCTTAAATGATCGCTAGAACTACAATTACTATACTCATTACTCTTAGTATTATCAATCTAACTCATATTATTAGCCATATTATGCTTATATTATCGATAGAACCACAATTACTATACTTATTACTGTTATTATTATCAATCTAACTCATATTATTAGCCATATTATGCTTATATGATCGATAGAATGAGAATTACTATACTCACTACTCTTAGTATTATCACTCTAACTCATATTATTAGCCATATTATGCTTATATGATCGAGAGAACGACAATTACTATACATATTACTCTTATTATTATCAATGTAACTCATATTATTAGCCATATTATGCTTATATGATCGATAGAACGACAATTACTATACTTATTACTCTTATTGTTATGAATCTAACTCATAGTATTAACCATATTATGCAGATATGATCGATAGAACTACAATTACTATACTCATTACTCTTATTATTATCAATCTAACTCATATTATTAGCCATATTATGCTTATATGATCGATAGAATGAGAATTACTATACTCACTACTCTTAGTATTATCACTCTAACTAATAATATTAGCCTTATTATGCTTATATGATCGATAGAACGACAACTACTGTACTTATTATTCTTATTTTTATCAACCCAACTCATATTATTCGCCATATTATGCTTAAATGATCGATAGAACGACAATTACTATACTTATTACTCTTATTATTATGAATCTAACTCTTATTATTAGCCATATTATGCTTATATGATTGATAGAACGAGAATTACTATACTCACTACTCTTAGTATTATCAATCTAAATCATATTATTAGCCATATTATGCTTATATGATCGATAGAACGACAATTACTATACTCACTACTCTTAGTATTATCAATCTAACTCATATTATTAGCCATATTATGCTTATATTATCGATAGAACGACAATTACTATACATATTACTGTTATTATTATCAATCTAACTCATATTATTAGCCATATTATGCTTATATGATCGATAGAACGACAATTACTATACATATTATTCTTATTTTTATCAAACCAACTCATATTATTCGCCATATTATGCTTAAATGATCGATAGAACGAGAATTACTATACTCACTACTCTTAGTATTATCAATCTAACTCATATTATTAGCCATATTATGGTTATATTATCGATAGAACGACAATTACTATACTTATTACTGTTATTATTATCAATCTAACTCATATTATTAGCCATATTATGCTTATATGATCGATAGAATGAGAATTACTATACTCACTACTCTTAGTATTATCACTCTAACTCATATTATTAGCCATATTATGCTTATATGATCGAGAGAACGACAATTACTATACTTATTACTCTTATTATTATCAATCTAACTCATATTATTAGCCATATTATGCTTATATGATCGATAGAACGAGAATTACTATACTCATTACTCTTATTATTCTCAATCTAACTCATATTATTAGCCATATTATGGTTATATTATCGATAGAACGACAATTACTATACTTATTACTGTTATTATTATCAATCTAACTCATATTATTAGCCATATTATGCTTAAATGATCGATAGAACTACAATTACTATACTCATTACTCTTATTATTATCAATCTAACTCGTATTATTAGCCATATTATGCTTATATGATCGATAGAACGAGAATTACTATACTCACTACTCTTAGTATTATCAATCTAACTCATATTATTAGCCATATTATGCTTAAATGATCGATAGAACTACAATTACTATACTCATTACTCTTAGTATTATCAATCTAACTCATATTATTAGCCATATTATGCTTATATTATCGATAGAACCACAATTACTATACTTATTACTGTTATTATTATCAATCTAACTCATATTATTAGCCATATTATGCTTATATGATCGATAGAATGAGAATTACTATACTCACTACTCTTAGTATTATCACTCTAACTCATATTATTAGCCATATTATGCTTATATGATCGAGAGAACGACAATTACTATACATATTACTCTTATTATTATCAATGTAACTCATATTATTAGCCATATTATGCTTATATGATCGATAGAACGACAATTACTATACTTATTACTCTTATTGTTATGAATCTAACTCATAGTATTAACCATATTATGCAGATATGATCGATAGAACTACAATTACTATACTCATTACTCTTATTATTATCAATCTAACTCATATTATTAGCCATATTATGCTTATATGATCGATAGAATGAGAATTACTATACTCACTACTCTTAGTATTATCACTCTAACTAATAATATTAGCCTTATTATGCTTATATGATCGATAGAACGACAACTACTGTACTTATTATTCTTATTTTTATCAACCCAACTCATATTATTCGCCATATTATGCTTAAATGATCGATAGAACGACAATTACTATACTTATTACTCTTATTATTATGAATCTAACTCTTATTATTAGCCATATTATGCTTATATGATTGATAGAACGAGAATTACTATACTCACTACTCTTAGTATTATCAATCTAAATCATATTATTAGCCATATTATGCTTATATGATCGATAGAACGACAATTACTATACTCACTACTCTTAGTATTATCAATCTAACTCATATTATTAGCCATATTATGCTTATATTATCGATAGAACGACAATTACTATACATATTACTGTTATTATTATCAATCTAACTCATATTATTAGCCATATTATGCTTATATGATCGATAGAACGACAATTACTATACATATTATTCTTATTTTTATCAAACCAACTCATATTATTCGCCATATTATGCTTAAATGATCGATAGAACGAGAATTACTATACTCACTACTCTTAGTATTATCAATCTAACTCATATTATTAGCCATATTATGGTTATATTATCGATAGAACGACAATTACTATACTTATTACTGTTATTATTATCAATCTAACTCATATTATTAGCCATATTATGCTTATATGATCGATAGAATGAGAATTACTATACTCACTACTCTTAGTATTATCACTCTAACTCATATTATTAGCCATATTATGCTTATATGATCGAGAGAACGACAATTACTATACTTATTACTCTTATTATTATCAATCTAACTCATATTATTAGCCATATTATGCTTATATGATCGATAGAACGAGAATTACTATACTCATTACTCTTATTATTCTCAATCTAACTCATATTATTAGCCATATTATGGTTATATTATCGATAGAACGACAATTACTATACTTATTACTGTTATTATTATCAATCTAACTCATATTATTAGCCATATTATGCTTAAATGATCGATAGAACTACAATTACTATACTCATTACTCTTATTATTATCAATCTAACTCGTATTATTAGCCATATTATGCTTATATGATCGATAGAACGAGAATTACTATACTCACTACTCTTAGTATTATCAATCTAACTCATATTATTAGCCATATTATGCTTATATGATCGAGAGAACGACAATTACTATACTTATTACTCTTATTATTATCAATCTAACTCATATTATTAGCCATATTATGCTTAAATGATCGATAGAACTACAATTACTATACTCATTACTCTTATTATTATCAATCTAACTCATATTATTAGCCATATTATGGTTATATTATCGATAGAACGACAATTACTATACTTATTACTGTTATTATTATCAATCTAACTCATATTATTAGCCATATTATGCTTATATGATCGATAGAATGAGAATTACTATACTCACTACTCTTAGTATTATCACTCTAACTCATATTATTAGCCATATTATGCTTATATGATCGAGAGAACGACAATTACTATACTTATTACTCTTATTATTATCAATCTAACTCATATTATTAGCCATATTATGCTTATATGATCGATAGAACGAGAATTACTATACTCATTACTCTTATTATTCTCAATCTAACTCATATTATTAGCCATATTATGGTTATATTATCGATAGAACGACAATTACTATACTTATTACTGTTATTATTATCAATCTAACTCATATTATTAGCCATATTATGCTTAAATGATCGATAGAACTACAATTACTATACTCATTACTCTTATTATTATCAATCTAACTCGTATTATTAGCCATATTATGCTTATATGATCGATAGAACGAGAATTACTATACTCACTACTCTTAGTATTATCAATCTAACTCATATTATTAGCCATATTATGCTTATATGATCGAGAGAACGACAATTACTATACTTATTACTGTTATTATTATCAATCTAACTCATATTATTAGCCATATTATGCTTAAATGATCGATAGAACTACAATTACTATACTCATTACTCTTACTATTATCAATCTAACTCATATTATCAGCCATATTATGCTTATATGATCGATAGAACGACAATTACTATACTTATTACACTCACTATTATCAATCTAACTCATATTATTAACCATATTATGGAGATATGATCGATAGAACGACAATTACTATACTTATTACTCTAATTATTATCAATCTATCTCATATTATTAGCCATATTATGCTTATATGATCGATAGAACGACAATTACTATACTTATTACACTCACTATTATCAGTCTAACTCATATTATTAACCATATTATGGAGATATGATCGATAGAACGACAATTACTATACTCATTACTCTTATTATTATCAATATAACTCATATTATTAGCCATATTATGCTTATATCACCGATAGTACGAGAATTACTATACTCATTACTCTTACTATTATCAATCTAACTCATATTATCAGCCATATTATGCTTATATGATCGATAGTACGAGAATTACTATACTCATTACTCTTATTACTATCAAACTAACTCATATTATCAGCCATATTATGCTTATATGATCGATAGAACGACAATTACTATACTTATTACACTCACTATTATCAATCTAACTCATATTATTAACCATATTATGGAGATATGATCGATAGAACGACAATTACTATACTTATTACTCTAATTATTATCAATCTATCTCATATTATTAGCCATATTATGCTTATATGATCGATAGAACGACAATTACTATACTTATTACACTCACTATTATCAGTCTAACTCATATTATTAACCATATTATGGAGATATGATCGATAGAACGACAATTACTATACTCATTACTCTTATTACTATCAATCTAACTCATATTATTAGCCATATTACGCTTATATGATCGATAGAACGACAATTACTATACTTATTACTCTTATTGTTATCAACCTAACTCATATTATTAGCCATATTATGCTTATATGATCGATAGAACGACAATTACTATACTTATTACACTCACTATTATCAATCTAACTCATATGATTAACCGTATTATGCAGATATGATCGATAGAACGACAATTACTATACTCATTACTCTTATTATTATCAATCTAACTCATATTATTAGCCATATTATCCTTATATGATCGATAGAACGAAAATTACTATACTTATTACTCGTATTATTATCAACCTAACTCATATTATTAGCCATATTATGCTTATAAGATCGATAGAACGACAATTCCTATACTTATTACACTCACTATTATCAAATTAACTCATATTATTAAACATATTATGCAGATATCATCGATAGAACGACAATTACTATACTTATTACTCTTATTATTATTAATATAACTCATATTATTAGCCATATTATGCTTATATCACCGATAGTACGACAATTACTATACTCATTACTCTTATTATTATCAATCTAACTCATATTATCAGCCATATTATGCTTATATGATCGATAGAACGACAATTACTATACTTATTACACTCACTATTATCAATCTAACTCATATTATTGACCATATTATGCAGATATCATCGATAGAACGACAATTACTATACCTATTACTCTTATTATTATCAATCTAACTCATATTATTAGCCATATTATGCTTATATGATCGATAGAACGACAATTACTATACTTATTACACTCACTATTATCAATCTAACTCATATGATTAACCGTATTATGCAGATATGATCGATAGAACGACAATTACTATACTCATTACTCTTATTATTATCAATCTAACTCATATTATTAGCCATATTATCCTTATATGATCGATAGAACGACAATTACTATACTTACTACTCTTATTATTATCAACCTAACTCATATTATTAGCCATATTATGCTTATAAGATCGATAGAACGACAATTCCTATACTTATTACACTCACTAATATCAAATTAACTCATATTATTAACCATATTATGCAGATATCATCGATAGAACGACAATTACTATACATATTACTCTTATTATTATCAATCTAACTCATATTAGTAGCCATATTATGCTTATATGATCGATAGAACGACAATTACTATACTTATTACACTCACTATTATCAATCTAACTCATATTATTAACCATATTATGCAGATGTCATCGATAGAACGACAATTACTATACATATTACTCATATTATTATCAATCTAACTCATATTAGTAGCCATATTATGCTTATATGATCGATAGAACGACTATTACTATACTTATTACTCTAATTATTATCAATCTAACTCATATTATCAGCCATATTATGCTTACATGATCGATAGAACTACAATTACTATACTTATTACACTCACTATTATCAGTCTAACTCATATTATTAACCATATTATGGAGATATGATCGATAGAACGACAATTACTATACTCATTACTCTTATTATTATCAACCTAACTCATATTATTAGCCATATTATGCTTATAAGATCGATAGAACGACAATTCCTATACTTATTACACTCACTATTATCAAATTAACTCATATTATTAAACATATTATGCAGATATCATCGATAGAACGACAATTACTATACTTATTACTCTTATTATTATCAATATAACTCATATTATTAGCCATATTATGCTTATATCACCGATAGTGCGACAATTACTATACTCATTACTCTTATTATTATCAATCTAACTCATATTATCAGCCATATTATGCTTATATGATCGATAGAACGATCATTACTATACTTATTACACTCACTATTATCAATCTAACTCATATTATTGACCATATTATGCAGATATCATCGATAGAACGACAATTACTATACCTATTACTCTTATTATTATCAATCTAACTCATATTAGTAGCCATATTATGCTTATATGATCGATAGAACGACAATTACTATACTTATTACACTCACTATTATCAATCTAACTCATATTATTAACCGTATTATGCAGATGTGATCGATAGAACGACAATTACTATACTTATTACTCTTATTGTTATCAATCTAACTCATATTATTAGCCATATTATGCTTATATCACCGATAGTACGAGAATTACTATACTCATTACTCTCATTATTATCAATCCAACTCATATTATCAGCGATATTAAGCTTATATGATCGATAGAACGACAATTACTATACTTATTACACTCACTATTATCAATCTAACTCATATTATTAACCATACTATGGAGATATGATCGATAGAACGACAATTACTATACTTATTACTCTTACTATTATCAACCTAACTCATATTATTAGCCATATTATGCTTATATGATCGATAGAACGACAATTACTATACTTATTGCACTCACTATTTTCATTCTAACTCAAATTATTAACCATATTATGGAGATATGATCGATAGAACGACAAGTACTATACTTATTACTCTTATTATTATCAACCTAACTCATATTATTAGCCATATTATGCTTATATGATCAATAGAACGACAATTACTATACTTATTACACTCACTATTATTAATCTAACTCATATTATTAACCATGTTATGGAGATATGATCGATAGAACGACAATTAATATACTTATTACTCTAATTATTATCAATCTTACTCATATTATTAGCCATATTATGCTTATATGATCGATAGAACGACAATTACTATACTTATTACACTCACTATTATCAATCTAACTCATATGATTAACCGTATTATGCAGATATGATCGATAGAACGACAATTACTATACTCATTACTCTTATTATTATCAATCTAACTCATATTATTAGCCATATTATCCTTATATGATCGACAAAACGACAATTACTATACTTACTACTCTTATTATTATCAACCTAACTCATATTATTAGCCATATTATGCTTATATGATCGATAGAACGACAATTACTATACTTATTACACTCACTATTATCAATCTAACTCATATTATTAACCATATTATGCAGATATCATCGATAGAACGACAATCACTATACATATTACTCATATTATTATCAATCTAACTCATATTAGTAGCCATATTATGCTTATATGATCGATAGAACGACTATTACTATACTCAATACTCTTATTATTATCAATCTAACTCATATTAGTAGCCATATTATGCTAATATGATCGATAGAACGACAATTACTATACTTATTACACTCACTATTATCAGTCTAACTCATATTATTAACCATATTATGGAGATATGATCGATAGAACGACAATTACTATACATATTACTCATATTATTATCAATCTAACTCATATTAGTAGCCATATTATGCTTATATGATCGATAGAACGACTATTACTATACTCATTACTCTTATTATTATCAATCTAACTCATATTATCAGCCATATTATGCTTACATGATCGATAGAACGACGATTACTATACTTATTACACTCACTATTATCAATCTAACTCATATTATTAAACATATTATGCGGATATCATCGATAGAACGACAATTACTATACTTATTACTCTTATTATTATCAATATAACTCATATTATTAGCCATATTATGCTTATATCACCGATAGTACGAGAATTACTATACTCATTACTCTTACTATTATCAATCTAACTCATATTATCAGCCATATTATGCTTATATGATCGATAGAACGACAATTACTATACTTATTACACTCACTATTATCAATCTAACTCATATTATTAACCATATTATGGAGATATGATCGATAGAACGACAACTACTATACTTATTACTCTAATTATTATCAATCTATCTCATATTATTAGCCATATTATGCTTATATGATCGATAGAACGACAATTACTATACTTATTACACTCACTATTATCAGTCTAACTCATATTATTAACCATATTATGGAGATATGATCGATAGAACGACAATTACTATACTCATTACTCTTATTATTATCAATATAACTCATATTATTAGCCATATTATGCTTATATCACCGATAGTACGAGAATTACTATACTCATTACTCTTACTATTATCAATCTAACTCATATTATCAGCCATATTATGCTTATATGATCGATAGTACGAGAATTACTTTACTCATTACTCTTATTACTATCAAACTAACTCATATTATCAGCCATATTATGCTTATATGATCGATAGAACGACAATTACTATACTTATTACACTCACTATTATCAATCTAACTCATATGATTAACCGTATTATGCAGATATGATCGATAGAACGACAATTACTATACTCATTACTCTTATTATTATCAATCTAACTCATATTATTAGCCATATTATCCTTATATGATCGATAGAACGAAAATTACTATACTTATTACTCGTATTATTATCAACCTAACTCATATTATTAGCCATATTATGCTTATATGATCGATAGAACGACAATTACTATACTTATTACACTCACTATTATCAATCTAACTCATATGATTAACCGTATTATGCAGATATGATCGATAGAACGACAATTACTATACCTATTACTCTTATTATTATCAATCTAACTCATATTAGTAGCCATATTATGCTTATATGATCGAGAGAACGACAATTACTATACTTATTACACTCACTATTATCAATCTAACTCATATTATTAACCATATTATGGAGATATGATCGATAGAACGACAATTACTAAACTCATTACTCTTATTATTATCAATCTAACTCATATTATTAGCCATATTATGCTTATATGACCGATAGTACGAGAATTACTATACTTATTACACTCACTATTATCAATCTAACTCATATTATTAGCCATATTATGCTTATATGACCGACAGTACGAGAATTACTATACTCATTACTCTTATTATTATCAATCTAACTCACATTATTAGCCATATCATGCTTATATGATCGGTAGTACGAGAATTACTATACTCATTACTCTTATTATTATCAATCTAACTCATATTATTAGCCATATTATGCTTATATGATCGATAGAACGACAATTACTATACTTATTACACTCACTATTATCAATCTAACTCATATTATTAACCGTATTATGCAGATGTGATCGATAGAACGACAATTACTATACTTATTACTCTTATTGTTATCAATCTAACTCATATTATTAGCCATATTATGCTTATATCACCGATACTACGAGAATTACTACACTCATTACTCTCATTATTATCAATCCAACTCATATTATCAGCGATATTAAGCTTATATGATCGATAGAACGACAATTACTATACTTATTACACTCACTATTATCAATCTAACTCATATTATTAACCATACTATGGAGATATGATCGATAGAACGACAATTACTATACTTATTACTCTTACTATTATCAACCTAACTCATATTATTAGCCATATTATGCTTATATGATCGATAGAACGACAATTACTATACTTATTGCACTCACTATTTTCATTCTAACTCAAATTATTAACCATATTATGGAGATATGATCGATAGAACGACAAGTACTATACTTATTACTCTTATTATTATCAACCTAACTCATATTATTAGCCATATTATGCTTATATGATCAATAGAACGACAATTACTATACTTATTACACTCACTATTATTAATCTAACTCATATTATTAACCATATTATGGAGATATGATCGATAGAACGACAATTAATATACTTATTACTCTAATTATTATCAATCTTACTCATATTATTAGCCATATTATGCTTATATGATCGATAGAACGACAATTACTATACTTATTACACTCACTATTATCAATCTAACTCATATGATTAACCGTATTATGCAGATATGATCGATAGAACGACAATTACTATACTCATTACTCTTATTATTATCAATCTAACTCATATTATTAGCCATATTATCCTTATATGATCGACAAAACGACAATTACTATACTTACTACTCTTATTATTATCAACCTAACTCATATTATTAGCCATATTATGCTTATATGATCGATAGAACGACAATTACTATACTTATTACACTCACTATTATCAATCTAACTCATATTATTAACCATATTATGCAGATATCATCGATAGAACGACAATCACTATACATATTACTCATATTATTATCAATCTAACTCATATTAGTAGCCATATTATGCTTATATGATCGATAGAACGACTATTACTATACTCAATACTCTTATTATTATCAATCTAACTCATATTAGTAGCCATATTATGCTAATATGATCGATAGAACGACAATTACTATACTTATTACACTCACTATTATCAGTCTAACTCATATTATTAACCATATTATGGAGATATGATCGATAGAACGACAATTACTATACATATTACTCATATTATTATCAATCTAACTCATATTAGTAGCCATATTATGCTTATATGATCGATAGAACGACTATTACTATACTCATTACTCTTATTATTATCAATCTAACTCATATTATCAGCCATATTATGCTTACATGATCGATAGAACGACAATTACTATACTTATTACACTCACTATTATCAATCTAACTCATATTATTAAACATATTATGCAGATATCATCGATAGAACGACAATTACTATACTTATTACTCTTATTATTATCAATATAACTCATATTATTAGCCATATTATGCTTATATCACCGATAGTACGAGAATTACTATACTCATTACTCTTACTATTATCAATCTAACTCATATTATCAGCCATATTATGCTTATATGATCGATAGAACGACAATTACTATACTTATTACACTCACTATTATCAATCTAACTCATATTATTAACCATATTATGGAGATATGATCGATAGAACGACAATTACTATACTTACTACTCTAATTATTATCAATCTATCTCATATTATTAGCCATATTATGCTTATATGATCGATAGAACGACAATTACTATACTTATTACACTCACTATTATCAGTCTAACTCATATTATTAACCATATTATGGAGATATGATCGATAGAACGACAATTACTATACTCATTACTCTTATTATTATCAATATAACTCATATTATTAGCCATATTATGCTTATATCACCGATAGTACGAGAATTACTATACTCATTACTCTTACTATTATCAATCTAACTCATATTATCAGCCATATTATGCTTATATGATCGATAGTACGAGAATTACTATACTCATTACTCTTATTACTATCAAACTAACTCATATTATCAGCCATATTATGCTTATATGATCGATAGAACGACAATTACTATACTTATTACACTCACTATTATCAATCTAACTCATATTATTAACCATATTATGGAGATATGATCGATAGAACGACAATTACTATACTTATTACTCTAATTATTATCAATCTATCTCATATTATTAGCCATATTATGCTTATATGATCGATAGAACGACAATTACTATACTTATTACACTCACTATTATCAGTCTAACTCATATTATTAACCATATTATGGAGATATGATCGATAGAACGACAATTACTATACTCATTACTCTTATTACTATCAATCTATCTCATATTATTAGCCATATTACGCTTATATGATCGATAGAACGACAATTACTATACTTATTACTCTTATTGTTATCAACCTAACTCATATTATTAGCCATATTATGCTTATATGATCGATAGAACGACAATTACTATACTTATTACACTCACTATTATCAATCTAACTCATATGATTAACCGTATTATGCAGATATGATCGATAGAACGACAATTACTATACTCATTACTCTTATTATTATCAATCTAACTCATATTATTAGCCATATTATCCTTATATGATCGATAGAACGAAAATTACTATACTTATTACTCGTATTATTATCAACCTAACTCATATTATTAGCCATATTATGCTTATAAGATCGATAGAACGACAATTCCTATACTTATTACACTCACTATTATCAAATTAACTCATATTATTAAACATATTATGCAGATATCATCGATAGAACGACAATTACTATACTTATTACTCTTATTATTATCAATATAACTCATATTATTAGCCATATTATGCTTATATCACCGATAGTACGACAATTACTATACTCGTTACTCTTATTATTATCAATCTAACTCATATTATCAGCCATATTATGCTTATATGATCGATAGAACGACAATTACTATACTTATTACACTCACTATTATCAATCTAACTCATATTATTGACCATATTATGCAGATATCATCGATAGAACGACAATTACTATACCTATTACTCTTATTATTATCAATCTAACTCATATTATTAGCCATATTATGCTTATATGATCGATAGAACGACAATTACTATACTTATTACACTCACTATTATCAATCTAACTCATATGATTAACCGTATTATGCAGATATGATCGATAGAACGACAATTACTATACTCATTACTCTTATTATTATCAATCTAACTCATATTATTAGCCATATTATCCTTATATGATCGATAGAACGACAATTACTATACTTACTACTCTTATTATTATCAACCTAACTCATATTATTAGCCATATTATGCTTATAAGATCGATAGAACGACAATTCCTATACTTATTACACTCACTAATATCAAATTAACTCATATTATTAACCATATTATGCAGATATCATCGATAGAACGACAATTACTATACCTATTACTCTTATTATTATCAATCTAACTCATATTAGTAGCCATATTATGCTTATATGATCGATAGAACGACAATTACTATACTTATTACACTCACTATTATCAATCTAACTCATATTATTAACCATACTATGGAGATATGATCGATAGAACGACAATTACTATACTTATTACTCTTACTATTATCAACCTAACTCATATTATTAGCCATATTATGCTTATATGATCGATAGAACGACAATTACTATACTTATTGCACTCACTATTTTCATTCTCACTCAAATTATTAACCATATTATGGAGATATGATCGATAGAACGACAAGTACTATACTTATTACTCTTATTATTATCAACCTAACTCATATTATTAGCCATATTATGCTTATATGATCAATAGAACGACAATTACTATACTTATTACACTCACTATTATTAATCTAACTCATATTATTAACCATATTATGGAGATATGATCGATAGAACGACAATTAATATACTTATTACTCTAATTATTATCAATCTTACTCATATTATTAGCCATATTATGCTTATATGATCGATAGAACGACAATTACTATACTTATTACACTCACTATTATCAATCTAACTCATATGATTAACCGTATTATGCAGATATGATCGATAGAACGACAATTACTATACTCATTACTCTTATTATTATCAATCTAACTCATATTATTAGCCATATTATCCTTATATGATCGACAAAACGACTATTACTATACTTACTACTCTTATTATTATCAACCTAACTCATATTATTAGCCATATTATGCTTATATGATCGATAGAACGACAATTACTATACTTATTACACTCACTATTATCAATCTAACTCATATTATTAACCATATTATGCAGATATCATCGATAGAACGACAATCACTATACATATTACTCATATTATTATCAATCTAACTCATATTAGTAGCCATATTATGCTTATATGATCGATAGAACGACTATTACTATACTCAATACTCTTATTATTATCAATCTAACTCATATTAGTAGCCATATTATGCTAATATGATCGATAGAACGACAATTACTATACTTATTACACTCACTATTATCAGTCTAACTCATATTATTAACCATATTATGGAGATATGATCGATAGAACGACAATTACTATACATATTACTCATATTATTATCAATCTAACTCATATTAGTAGCCATATTATGCTTATATGATCGATAGAACGACTATTACTATACTCATTACTCTTATTATTATCAATCTAACTCATATTATCAGCCATATTATGCTTACATGATCGATAGAACGACAATTACTATACTTATTACACTCACTATTATCAATCTAACTCATATTATTAAACATATTATGCGGATATCATCGATAGAACGACAATTACTATACTTATTACTCTTATTATTATCAATATAACTCATATTATTAGCCATATTATGCTTATATCACCGATAGTACGAGAATTACTATACTCATTACTCTTACTATTATCAATCTAACTCATATTATCAGCCATATTATGCTTATATGATCGATAGAACGACAATTACTATACTTATTACACTCAATATTATCAATCTAACTCATATTATTAACCATATTATGGAGATATGATCGATAGAACGACAATTACTATACTTATTACTCTAATTATTATCAATCTATCTCATATTATTAGCCATATTATACTTATATGATCGATAGAACGACAATTACTATACTTATTACACTCACTATTATCAGTCTAACTCATATTATTAACCATATTATGGAGATATGATCGATAGAACGACAATTACTATACTCATTACTCTTATTATTATCAATATAACTCATATTATTAGCCATATTATGCTTATATCACCGATAGTACGAGAATTACTATACTCATTACTGTTACTATTATCAATCTAACTCATATTATCAGCCATATTATGCTTATATGATCGATAGTACGAGAATTACTTTACTCATTACTCTTATTACTATCAAACTAACTCATATTATCAGCCATATTATGCTTATATGATCGATAGAACGACAATTACTATACTTATTACACTCACTATTATCAATCTAACTCATATTATTAACCATATTATGGAGATATGATCGATAGAACGACAATTACTATACTTATTACTCTAATTATTATCAATCTATCTCATATTATTAGCCATATTATGCTTATATGATCGATAGAACGACAATTACTATACTTATTACACTCACTATTATCAGTCTAACTCATATTATTAACCATATTATGGAGATATGATCGATAGAACGACAATTACTATACTCATTACTCTTATTACTATCAATCTAACTCATATTATTAGCCATATTACGCTTATATGATCGATAGAACGACAATTACTATACTTATTACTCTTATTGTTATCAACCTAACTCATATTATTAGCCATATTATGCTTATATGATCGATAGAACGACAATTACTATACTTATTACACTCACTATTATCAATCTAACTCATATGATTAACCGTATTATGCAGATATGATCGATAGAACGACAATTACTATACTCATTACTCTTATTATTATCAATCTAACTCATATTATTAGCCATATTATCCTTATATGATCGATAGAACGAAAATTACTATACTTATTACTCGTATTATTATCAACCTAACTCATATTATTAGCCATATTATGCTTATAAGATCGATAGAACGACAATTCCTATACTTATTACACTCACTATTATCAAATTAACTCATATTATTAAACATATTATGCAGATATCATCGATAGAACGACAATTACTATACTTATTACTCTTATTATTATCAATATAACTCATATTATTAGCCATATTATGCTTATATCACCGATAGTACGACAATTACTATACTTATTACTCTTATTATTATCAATCTAACTCATATTATCAGCCATATTATGCTTATATGATCGATAGAACGACAATTACTATACTTATTACACTCACTATTATCAATCTAACTCATATTATTGACCATATTATGCAGATATCATCGATAGAACGACAATTACTATACCTATTACTCTTATTATTATCAATCTAACTCATATTATTAGCCATATTATGCTTATATGATCGATAGAACGACAATTACTATACTTATTACACTCACTATTATCAATCTAACTCATATGATTAACCGTATTATGCAGATATGATCGATAGAACGACAATTACTATACTCATTACTCTTATTATTATCAATCTAACTCATATTATTAGCCATATTATCCTTATATGATCGATAGAACGACAATTACTATACTTACTACTCTTATTATTATCAACCTAACTCATATTATTAGCCATATTATGCTTATAAGATCGATAGAACGACAATTCCTATACTTATTACACTCACTAATATCAAATTAACTCATATTATTAACCATATTATGCAGATATCATCGATAGAACGACAATTACTATACCTATTACTCTTATTATTATCAATCTAACTCATATTAGTAGCCATATTATGCTTATATGATCGATAGAACGACAATTACTATACTTATTACACTCACTATTATCAATCTAACTCATATTATTAACCATATTATGCAGATGTCATCGATAGAACGACAATTACTATACATATTACTCATATTATTATCAATCTAACTCATATTAGTAGCCATATTATGCTTATATGATCGATAGAACGACTATTACTATACTCATTACTCTTATTATTATCAATCTAACTCATATTATCAGCCATATTATGCTTACATGATCGATAGAACGACAATTACTATACTTATTACACTCACTATTATCAATCTAACTCATATTATTAAACATATTATGCAGATATCATCGATAGAACGACAATTACTATACTTATTACTCTTATTATTATCAATATAACTCATATTATTAGCCATATTATGCTTATATCACCGATAGTACGAGAATTACTATACTCATTACTCTTACTATTATCAATCTAACTCATATTATCAACCATATTATGCTTATATGATCGATAGTACGAGAATTACTATACTCATTACTCTTATTACTATCAAACTAACTCATATTATCAGCCATATTATGCTTATATGATCGATAGAACGACAATTACTATACTTATTACACTCACTATTATCAATCTAACTCATATTATTAACCATATTATGGAGATATGATCGATAGAACGACAATTACTATACTTATTACTCTAATTATTATCAATCTATCTCATATTATTAGCCATATTATGCTTATATGATCGATAGAACGACAATTACTATACTTATTACACTCACTATTATCAATCTAACTCATATTATTAACCATATTATGGAGATATGATCGATAGAACGACAATTACTATACTTATTACTCTAATTATTATCAATCTATCTCATATTAGTAGCCATATTATGCTTATATGATCGATAGAACGACAATTACTATACTTATTACACTCACTATTATCAATCTAACTCATATTATTAACCGTATTATGCAGATGTGATCGATAGAACGACAATTACTATACTTATTACTCTTATTGTTATCAATCTAACTCATATTATTAGCCATATTATGCTTATATCACCGATAGTACGAGAATTACTATACTCATTACTCTCATTATTATCAATCCAACTCATATTATCAGCGATATTAAGCTTATATGATCGATAGAACGACAATTACTATACTTATTACACTCACTATTATCAATCTAACTCATATTATTAACCATACTATGGAGATATGATCGATAGAACGACAATTACTATACTTATTACTCTTACTATTATCAACCTAACTCATATTATTAGCCATATTATGCTTATATGATCGATAGAACGACAATTACTATACTTATTACACTCACTATTATCAATCTAACTCATATTATTAACCATACTATGGAGATATGATCGATAGAACGACAATTACTATACTTATTACTCTTACTATTATCAACCTAACTCATATTATTAGCCATATTATGCTTATATGATCGACAAAACGACAATTACTATACTTACTACTCTTATTATTATCAACCTAACTCATATTATTAGCCATATTATGCTTATATGATCGATAGAACGACAATTACTATACTTATTACACTCACTATTATCAATCTAACTCATATTATTAACCATATTATGCAGATATCATCGATAGAACGACAATCACTATACATATTACTCATATTATTATCAATCTAACTCATATTAGTAGCCATATTATGCTTATATGATCGATAGAACGACTATTACTATACTCAATACTCTTATTATTATCAATCTAACTCATATTAGTAGCCATATTATGCTAATATGATCGATAGAACGACAATTACTATACTTATTACACTCACTATTATCAGTCTAACTCATATTATTAACCATATTATGGAGATATGATCGATAGAACGACAATTACTATACATATTACTCATATTATTATCAATCTAACTCATATTAGTAGCCATATTATGCTTATATGATCGATAGAACGACTATTACTATACTCATTACTCTTATTATTATCAATCTAACTCATATTATCAGCCATATTATGCTTACATGATCGATAGAACGACAATTACTATACTTATTACACTCACTATTATCAATCTAACTCATATTATTAAACATATTATGCGGATATCATCGATAGAACGACAATTACTATACTTATTACTCTTATTATTATCAATATAACTCATATTATTAGCCATATTATGCTTATATCACCGATAGTACGAGAATTACTATACTCATTACTCTTACTATTATCAATCTAACTCATATTATCAGCCATATTATGCTTATATGATCGATAGAACGACAATTACTATACTTATTACACTCAATATTATCAATCTAACTCATATTATTAACCATATTATGGAGATATGATCGATAGAACGACAATTACTATACTTATTACTCTAATTATTATCAATCTATCTCATATTATTAGCCATATTATACTTATATGATCGATAGAACGACAATTACTATACTTATTACACTCACTATTATCAGTCTAACTCATATTATTAACCATATTATGGAGATATGATCGATAGAACGACAATTACTATACTCATTACTCTTATTATTATCAATATAACTCATATTATTAGCCATATTATGCTTATATCACCGATAGTACGAGAATTACTATACTCATTACTGTTACTATTATCAATCTAACTCATATTATCAGCCATATTATGCTTATATGATCGATAGTACGAGAATTACTTTACTCATTACTCTTATTACTATCAAACTTACTCATATTATCAGCCATATTATGCTTATATGATCGATAGAACGACAATTACTATACTTATTACACTCACTATTATCAATCTAACTCATATTATTAACCATATTATGGAGATATGATCGATAGAACGACAATTACTATACTTATTACTCTAATTATTATCAATCTATCTCATATTATTAGCCATATTATGCTTATATGATCGATAGAACGACAATTACTATACATATTACTCATATTATTATCAATCTAACTCATATTAGTAGCCATATTATGCTTATATGATCGATAGAACGACTATTACTATACTCATTACTCTTATTATTATCAATCTAACTCATATTATCAGCCATATTATGCTTACATGATCGATAGAACGACAATTACTATACTTATTACACTCACTATTATCAATCTAACTCATATTATTAAACATATTATGCGGATATCATCGATAGAACGACAATTACTATACTTATTACTCTTATTATTATCAATATAACTCATATTATTAGCCATATTATGCTTATATCACCGATAGTACGAGAATTACTATACTCATTACTCTTACTATTATCAATCTAACTCATATTATCAGCCATATTATGCTTATATGATCGATAGAACGACAATTACTATACTTATTACACTCAATATTATCAATCTAACTCATATTATTAACCATATTATGGAGATATGATCGATAGAACGACAATTACTATACTTATTACTCTAATTATTATCAATCTATCTCATATTATTAGCCATATTATACTTATATGATCGATAGAACGACAATTACTATACTTATTACACTCACTATTATCAGTCTAACTCATATTATTAACCATATTATGGAGATATGATCGATAGAACGACAATTACTATACTCATTACTCTTATTATTATCAATATAACTCATATTATTAGCCATATTATGCTTATATCACCGATAGTACGAGAATTACTATACTCATTACTGTTACTATTATCAATCTAACTCATATTATCAGCCATATTATGCTTATATGATCGATAGTACGAGAATTACTTTACTCATTACTCTTATTACTATCAAACTTACTCATATTATCAGCCATATTATGCTTATATGATCGATAGAACGACAATTACTATACTTATTACACTCACTATTATCAATCTAACTCATATTATTAACCATATTATGGAGATATGATCGATAGAACGACAATTACTATACTTATTACTCTAATTATTATCAATCTATCTCATATTATTAGCCATATTATGCTTATATGATCGATAGAACGACAATTACTATACTTATTACACTCACTATTATCAGTCTAACTCATATTATTAACCATATTATGGAGATATGATCGATAGAACGACAATTACTATACTCATTACTCTTATTACTATCAATCTAACTCATATTATTAGCCATATTACGCTTATATGATCGATAGAACGACAATTACTATACTTATTACTCTTATTGTTATCAACCTAACTCATATTATTAGCCATATTATGCTTATATGATCGATAGAACGACAATTACTATACTTATTACACTCACTATTATCAATCTAACTCATATGATTAACCGTATTATGCAGATATGATCGATAGAACGACAATTACTATACTCATTACTCTTATTATTATCAATCTAACTCATATTATTAGCCATATTATCCTTATATGATCGATAGAACGAAAATTACTATACTTATTACTCGTATTATTATCAACCTAACTCATATTATTAGCCATATTATGCTTATAAGATCGATAGAACGACAATTCCTATACTTATTACACTCACTATTATCAAATTAACTCATATTATTAAACATATTATGCAGATATCATCGATAGAACGACAATTACTATACTTATTACTCTTATTATTATCAATATAACTCATATTATTAGCCATATTATGCTTATATCACCGATAGTACGACAATTACTATACTCATTACTCTTATTATTATCAATCTAACTCATATTATCAGCCATATTATGCTTATATGATCGATAGAACGACAATTACTATACTTATTACACTCACTATTATCAATCTAACTCATATTATTGACCATATTATGCAGATATCATCGATAGAACGACAATTACTATACCTATTACTCTTATTATTATCAATCTAACTCATATTATTAGCCATATTATGCTTATATGATCGATAGAACGACAATTACTATACTTATTACACTCACTATTATCAATCTAACTCATATGATTAACCGTATTATGCAGATATGATCGATAGAACGACAATTACTATACTCATTACTCTTATTATTATCAATCTAACACATATTATTAGCCATATTATCCTTATATGATCGATAGAACGACAATTACTATACTTACTACTCTTATTATTATCAACCTAACTCATATTATTAGCCATATTATGCTTATAAGATCGATAGAACGACAATTCCTATACTTATTACACTCACTAATATCAAATTAACTCATATTATTAACCATATTATGCAGATATCATCGATAGAACGACAATTACTATACCTATTACTCTTATTATTATCAATCTAACTCATATTAGTAGCCATATTATGCTTATATGATCGATAGAACGACAATTACTATACTTATTACACTCACTATTATCAATCTAACTCATATTATTAACCATATTATGCAGATGTCATCGATAGAACGACAATTACTATACATATTACTCATATTATTATCAATCTAACTCATATTAGTAGCCATATTATGCTTATATGATCGATAGAACGACTATTACTATACTCATTACTCTTATTATTATCAATCTAACTCATATTATCAGCCATATTATGCTTACATGATCGATAGAACGACAATTACTATACTTATTACACTCACTATTATCAATCTAACTCATATTATTAAACATATTATGCAGATATCATCGATAGAACGACAATTACTATACTTATTACTCTTATTATTATCAATATAACTCATATTATTAGCCATATTATGCTTATATCACCGATAGTACGAGAATTACTATACTCATTACTCTTACTATTATCAATCTAACTCATATTATCAACCATATTATGCTTATATGATCGATAGTACGAGAATTACTATACTCATTACTCTTATTACTATCAAACTAACTCATATTATCAGCCATATTATGCTTATATGATCGATAGAACGATAATTACTATACTTATTACACTCACTATTATCAATCTAACTCATATTATTAACCATATTATGGAGATATGATCGATAGAACGACAATTACTATACTTATTACTCTAATTATTATCAATCTATCTCATATTATTAGCCATATTATGCTTATATGATCGATAGAACGACAATTACTATACTTATTACACTCACTATTATCAGTCTAACTCATATTATTAACCATATTATGGAGATATGATCGATAGAACGACAATTACTATACTCATTACTCTTATTATTATCAACCTAACTCATATTATTAGCCATATTATGCTTATAAGATCGATAGAACGACAATTCCTATACTTATTACACTCACTATTATCAAATTAACTCATATTATTAAACATATTATGCAGATATCATCGATAGAACGACAATTACTATACTTATTACTCTTATTATTATCAATATAACTCATATTATTAGCCATATTATGCTTATATCACCGATAGTACGACAATTACTATACTCATTACTCTTATTATTATCAAATTAACTCATATTATCAGCCATATTATGCTTATATGATCGATAGAACGACAATTACTATACTTATTACACTCACTATTATCAATCTAACTCATATTATTGACCATATTATGCAGATATCATCGATAGAACGACAATTACTATACCTATTACTCTTATTATTATCAATCTAACTCATATTAGTAGCCATATTATGCTTATATGATCGATAGAACGACAATTACTATACTTATTACACTCACTATTATCAATCTAACTCATATTATTAACCGTATTATGCAGATGTGATCGATAGAACGACAATTACTATACTTATTACTCTTATTGTTATCAATCTAACTCATATTATTAGCCATATTATGCTTATATCACCGATAGTACGAGAATTACTATACTCATTACTCTCATTATTATCAATCCAACTCATATTATCAGCGATATTAAGCTTATATGATCGATAGAACGACAATTACTATACTTATTACACTCACTATTATCAATCTAACTCATATTATTAACCATACTATGGAGATATGATCGATAGAACGACAATTACTATACTTATTACTCTTACTATTATCAACCTAACTCATATTATTAGCCATATTATGCTTATATGATCGATAGAACGACAATTACTATACTTATTGCACTCACTATTTTCATTCTAACTCAAATTATTAACCATATTATGGAGATATGATCGATAGAACGACAAGTACTATACTTATTACTCTTATTATTATCAACCTAACTCATATTATTAGCCATATTATGCTTATATGATCAATAGAACGACAATTACTATACTTATTACACTCACTATTATTAATCTAACTCATATTATTAACCATATTATGGAGATATGATCGATAGAACGACAATTAATATACTTATTACTCTAATTATTATCAATCTTACTCATATTATTAGCCATATTATGCTTATATGATCGATAGAACGACAATTACTATACTTATTACACTCACTATTATCAATCTAACTCATATGATTAACCGTATTATGCAGATATGATCGATAGAACGACAATTACTATACTCATTACTCTTATTATTATCAATCTAACTCATATTATTAGCCATATTATCCTTATATGATCGACAAAACGACAATTACTATACTTACTACTCTTATTATTATCAACCTAACTCATATTATTAGCCATATTATGCTTATATGATCGATAGAACGACAATTACTATACTTATTACACTCACTATTATCAATCTAACTCATATTATTAACCATATTATGCAGATATCATCGATAGAACGACAATCACTATACATATTACTCATATTATTATCAATCTAACTCATATTAGTAGCCATATTATGCTTATATGATCGATAGAACGACTATTACTATACTCAATACTCTTATTATTATCAATCTAACTCATATTAGTAGCCATATTATGCTAATATGATCGATAGAACGACAATTACTATACTTATTACACTCACTATTATCAGTCTAACTCATATTATTAACCATATTATGGAGATATGATCGATAGAACGACAATTACTATACATATTACTCATATTATTATCAATCTAACTCATATTAGTAGCCATATTATGCTTATATGATCGATAGAACGACTATTACTATACTCATTACTCTTATTATTATCAATCTAACTCATATTATCAGCCATATTATGCTTACATGATCGATAGAACGACAATTACTATACTTATTACACTCACTATTATCAATCTAACTCATATTATTAAACATATTATGCGGATATCATCGATAGAACGACAATTACTATACTTATTACTCTTATTATTATCAATATAACTCATATTATTAGCCATATTATGCTTATATCACCGATAGTACGAGAATTACTATACTCATTACTCTTACTATTATCAATCTAACTCATATTATCAGCCATATTATGCTTATATGATCGATAGAACGACAATTACTATACTTATTACACTCACTATTATCAATCTAACTCATATTATTAACCATATTATGGAGATATGATCGATAGAACGACAATTACTATACTTATTACTCTAATTATTATCAATCTATCTCATATTATTAGCCATATTATGCTTATATGATCGATAGAACGACAATTACTATACTTATTACACTCACTATTATCAGTCTAACTCATATTATTAACCATATTATGGAGATATGATCGATAGAACGACAATTACTATACTCATTACTCTTATTATTATCAATATAACTCATATTATTAGCCATATTATGCTTATATCACCGATAGTACGAGAATTACTATACTCATTACTCTTACTATTATCAATCTAACTCATATTATCAGCCATATTATGCTTATATGATCGATAGTACGAGAATTACTATACTCATTACTCTTATTACTATCAAACTAACTCATATTATCAGCCATATTATGCTTATATGATCGATAGAACGACAATTACTATACTTATTACACTCACTATTATCAATCTAACTCATATTATTAACCATATTATGGAGATATGATCGATAGAACGACAATTACTATACTTATTACTCTAATTATTATCAATCTATCTCATATTATTAGCCATATTATGCTTATATGATCGATAGAACGACAATTACTATACTTATTACACTCACTATTATCAGTCTAACTCATATTATTAACCATATTATGGAGATATGATCGATAGAACGACAATTACTATACTCATTACTCTTATTACTATCAATCTAACTCATATTATTAGCCATATTACGCTTATATGATCGATAGAACGACAATTACTATACTTATTACACTCACTATTATCAATCTAACTCATATGATTAACCGTATTATGCAGATATGATCGATAGAACGACAATTACTATACTCATTACTCTTATTATTATCAATCTAACTCATATTATTAGCCATATTATCCTTATATGATCGATAGAACGAAAATTACTATACTTATTACTCGTATTATTATCAACCTAACTCATATTATTAGCCATATTATGCTTATAAGATCGATAGAACGACAATTCCTATACTTATTACACTCACTATTATCAAATTAACTCATATTATTAAACATATTATGCAGATATCATCGATAGAACGACAATTACTATACTTATTACTCTTATTATTATCAATATAACTCATATTATTAGCCATATTATGCTTATATCACCGATAGTACGACAATTACTATACTCATTACTCTTATTATTATCAATCTAACTCATATTATCAGCCATATTATGCTTATATGATCGATAGAACGACAATTACTATACTTATTACACTCACTATTATCAATCTAACTCATATTATTGACCATATTATGCAGATATCATCGATAGAACGACAATTACTATACCTATTACTCTTATTATTATCAATCTAACTCATATTATTAGCCATATTATGCTTATATGATCGATAGAACGACAATTACTATACTTATTACACTCACTATTATCAATCTAACTCATATGATTAACCGTATTATGCAGATATGATCGATAGAACGACAATTACTATACTCATTACTCTTATTATTATCAATCTAACTCATATTATTAGCCATATTATCCTTATATGATCGATAGAACGACAATTACTATACTTACTACTCTTATTATTATCAACCTAACTCATATTATTAGCCATATTATGCTTATAAGATCGATAGAACGACAATTCCTATACTTATTACACTCACTAATATCAAATTAACTCATATTATTAACCATATTATGCAGATATCATCGATAGAACGACAATTACTATACCTATTACTCTTATTATTATCAATCTAACTCATATTAGTAGACATATTATGCTTATATGATCGATAGAACGACAATTACTATACTTATTACACTCACTATTATCAATCTAACTCATATTATTAACCATATTATGCAGATGTCATCGATAGAACGACAATTACTATACATATTACTCATATTATTATCAATCTAACTCATATTAGTAGCCATATTATGCTTATATGATCGATAGAACGACTATTACTATACTCATTACTCTTATTATTATCAATCTAACTCATATTATCAGCCATATTATGCTTACATGATCGATAGAACGACAATTACTATACTTATTACACTCACTATTATCAATCTAACTCATATTATTAAACATATTATGCAGATATCATCGATAGAACGACAATTACTATACTTATTACTCTTATTATTATCAATATAACTCATATTATTAGCCATATTATGCTTATATCACCGATAGTACGAGAATTACTATACTCATTACTCTTACTATTATCAATCTAACTCATATTATCAACCATATTACGCTTATATGATCGATAGTACGAGAATTACTATACTCATTACTCTTATTACTATCAAACTAACTCATATTATCAGCCATATTATGCTTATATGATCGATAGAACGACAATTACTATACTTATTACACTCACTATTATCAATCTAACTCATATTATTAACCATATTATGGAGATATGATCGATAGAACGACAATTACTATACTTATTACTCTAATTATTATCAATCTATCTCATATTATTAGCCATATTATGCTTATATGATCGATAGAACGACAATTACTATACTTATTACACTCACTATTATCAGTCTAACTCATATTATTAACCATATTATGGAGATATGATCGATAGAACGACAATTACTATACTCATTACTCTTATTATTATCAACCTAACTCATATTACTAGCCATATTATGCTTATAAGATCGATAGAACGACAATTCCTATACTTATTACACTCACTATTATCAAATTAACTCATATTATTAAACATATTATGCAGATATCATCGATAGAACGACAATTACTATACTTATTACTCTTATTATTATCAATATAACTCATATTATTAGCCATATTATGCTTATATCACCGATAGTACGACAATTACTATACTCATTACTCTTATTATTATCAATCTAACTCATATTATCAGCCATATTATGCTTATATGATCGATAGAACGACAATTACTATACTTATTACACTCACTATTATCAATCTAACTCATATTATTGACCATATTATGCAGATATCATCGATAGAACGACAATTACTATACCTATTACTCTTATTATTATCAATCTAACTCATATTAGTAGCCATATTATGCTTATATGATCGATAGAACGACAATTACTATACTTATTACACTCACTATTATCAATCTAACTCATATTATTAACCATATTATGGAGATATGATCGATAGAACGACAATTACTAAACTCATTACTCTTATTATTATCAATCTAACTCATATTATTAGCCATATTATGCTTATATGACCGATAGTACGAGAATTACTATACTTATTACACTCACTATTATCAATCTAACTCATATTATTAGCCATATTATGCTTATATGACCGACAGTACGAGAATTACTATACTCATTACTCTTATTATTATCAATCTAACTCATATTATTAGCCATATTATCCTTATATGATCGATAGAACGACAATTACTATACTTACTACTCTTATTATTATCAACCTAACTCATATTATTAGCCATATTATGCTTATAAGATCGATAGAACGACAATTCCTATACTTATTACACTCACTAATATCAAATTAACTCATATTATTAACCATATTATGCAGATATCATCGATAGAACGACAATTACTATACCTATTACTCTTATTATTATCAATCTAACTCATATTAGTAGCCATATTATGCTTATATGATCGATAGAACGACAATTACTATACTTATTACACTCACTATTATCAATCTAACTCATATTATTAACCATATTATGCAGATGTCATCGATAGAACGACAATTACTATACATATTACTCATATTATTATCAATCTAACTCATATTAGTAGCCATATTATGCTTATATGATCGATAGAACGACTATTACTATACTCATTACTCTTATTATTATCAATCTAACTCATATTATCAGCCATATTATGCTTACATGATCGATAGAACGACAATTACTATACTTATTACACTCACTATTATCAATCTAACTCATATTATTAAACATATTATGCAGATATCATCGATAGAACGACAATTACTATACTTATTACTCTTATTATTATCAATATAACTCATATTATTAGCCATATTATGCTTATATCACCGATAGTACGAGAATTACTATACTCATTACTGTTACTATTATCAATCTAACTCATATTATCAGCCATATTATGCTTATATGATCGATAGTACGAGAATTACTTTACTCATTACTCTTATTACTATCAAACTAACTCATATTATCAGCCATATTATGCTTATATGATCGATAGAACGACAATTACTATACTTATTACACTCACTATTATCAATCTAACTCATATTATTAACCATATTATGGAGATATGATCGATAGAACGACAATTACTATACTTATTACTCTAATTATTATCAATCTATCTCATATTATTAGCCATATTATGCTTATATGATCGATAGAACGACAATTACTATACTTATTACACTCACTATTATCAGTCTAACTCATATTATTAACCATATTATGGAGATATGATCGATAGAACGACAATTACTATACTCATTACTCTTATTACTATCAATCTAACTCATATTATTAGCCATATTACGCTTATATGATCGATAGAACGACAATTACTATACTTATTACTCTTATTGTTATCAACCTAACTCATATTATTAGCCATATTATGCTTATATGATCGATAGAACGACAATTACTATACTTATTACACTCACTATTATCAATCTAACTCATATGATTAACCGTATTATGCAGATATGATCGATAGAACGACAATTACTATACTCATTACTCTTATTATTATCAATCTAACTCATATTATTAGCCATATTATCCTTATATGATCGATAGAACGAAAATTACTATACTTATTACTCGTATTATTATCAACCTAACTCATATTATTAGCCATATTATGCTTATAAGATCGATAGAACGACAATTCCTATACTTATTACACTCACTATTATCAAATTAACTCATATTATTAAACATATTATGCAGATATCATCGATAGAACGACAATTACTATACTTATTACTCTTATTATTATCAATATAACTCATATTATTAGCCATATTATGCTTATATCACCGATAGTACGACAATTACTATACTCATTACTCTTATTATTATCAATCTAACTCATATTATCAGCCATATTATGCTTATATGATCGATAGAACGACAATTACTATACTTATTACACTCACTATTATCAATCTAACTCATATTATTGACCATATTATGCAGATATCATCGATAGAACGACAATTACTATACCTATTACTCTTATTATTATCAATCTAACTCATATTATTAGCCATATTATGCTTATATGATCGATAGAACGACAATTACTATACTTATTACACTCACTATTATCAATCTAACTCATATGATTAACCGTATTATGCAGATATGATCGATAGAACGACAATTACTATACTCATTACTCTTATTATTATCAATCTAACTCATATTATTAGCCATATTATCCTTATATGATCGATAGAACGACAATTACTATACTTACTACTCTTATTATTATCAACCTAACTCATATTATTAGCCATATTATGCTTATAAGATCGATAGAACGACAATTCCTATACTTATTACACTCACTAATATCAAATTAACTCATATTATTAACCATATTATGCAGATATCATCGATAGAACGACAATTACTATACCTATTACTCTTATTATTATCAATCTAACTCATATTAGTAGCCATATTATGCTTATATGATCGATAGAACGACAATTACTATACTTATTACACTCACTATTATCAATCTAACTCATATTATTAACCATATTATGCAGATGTCATCGATAGAACGACAATTACTATACATATTACTCATATTATTATCAATCTAACTCATATTAGTAGCCATATTATGCTTATATGATCGATAGAACGACTATTACTATACTCATTACTCTTATTATTATCAATCTAACTCATATTATCAGCCATATTATGCTTACATGATCGATAGAACGACAATTACTATACTTATTACACTCACTATTATCAATCTAACTCATATTATTAAACATATTATGCAGATATCATCGATAGAACGACAATTACTATACTTATTACTCTTATTATTATCAATATAACTCATATTATTAGCCATATTATGCTTATATCACCGATAGTACGAGAATTACTATACTCATTACTCTTACTATTATCAATCTAACTCATATTATCAACCATATTATGCTTATATGATCGATAGTACGAGAATTACTATACTCATTACTCTTATTACTATCAAACTAACTCATATTATCAGCCATATTATGCTTATATGATCGATAGAACGACAATTACTATACTTATTACACTCACTATTATCAATCTAACTCATATTATTAACCATATTATGGAGATATGATCGATAGAACGACAATTACTATACTTATTACTCTAATTATTATCAATCTATCTCATATTATTAGCCATATTATGCTTATATGATCGATAGAACGACAATTACTATACTTATTACACTCACTATTATCAGTCTAACTCATATTATTAACCATATTATGGAGATATGATCGATAGAACGACAATTACTATACTCATTACTCTTATTATTATCAACCTAACTCATATTATTAGCCATATTATGCTTATAAGATCGATAGAACGACAATTCCTATACTTATTACACTCACTATTATCAAATTAACTCATATTATTAAACATATTATGCAGATATCATCGATAGAACGACAATTACTATACTTATTACTCTTATTATTATCAATATAACTCATATTATTAGCCATATTATGCTTATATCACCGATAGTACGACAATTACTATACTCATTACTCTTATTATTATCAATCTAACTCATATTATCAGCCATATTATGCTTATATGATCGATAGAACGACAATTACTATACTTATTACACTCACTATTATCAATCTAACTCATATTATTGACCATATTATGCAGATATCATCGATAGAACGACAATTACTATACCTATTACTCTTATTATTATCAATCTAACTCATATTAGTAGCCATATTATGCTTATATGATCGATAGAACGACAATTACTATACTTATTACACTCACTATTATCAATCTAACTCATATTATTAACCATATTATGGAGATATGATCGATAGAACGACAATTACTAAACTCATTACTCTTATTATTATCAATCTAACTCATATTATTAGCCATATTATGCTTATATGACCGATAGTACGAGAATTACTATACTTATTACACTCACTATTATCAATCTAACTCATATTATTAGCCATATTATGCTTATATGACCGACAGTACGAGAATTACTATACTCATTACTCTTATTATTATCAATCTAACTCACATTATTAGCCATATCATGCTTATATGATCGGTAGTACGAGAATTACTATACTCATTACTCTTATTATTATCAATCTAACTCATATTATTAGCCATATTATGCTTATATGATCGATAGAACGACAATTACTATACTTATTACACTCACTATTATCAATCTAACTCATATTATTAACCGTATTATGCAGATGTGATCGATAGAACGACAATTACTATACTTATTACTCTTATTGTTATCAATCTAACTCATATTATTAGCCATATTATGCTTATATCACCGATAGTACGAGAATTACTATACTCATTACTCTCATTATTATCAATCCAACTCATATTATCAGCGATATTAAGCTTATATGATCGATAGAACGACAATTACTATACTTATTACACTCACTATTATCAATCTAACTCATATTATTAACCATACTATGGAGATATGATCGATAGAACGACAATTACTATACTTATTACTCTTACTATTATCAACCTAACTCATATTATTAGCCATATTATGCTTATATGATCGATAGAACGACAATTACTATACTTATTACTCTAATTATTATCAATCTTACTCATATTATTAGCCATATTATGCTTATATGATCGATAGAACGACAATTACTATACTTATTACACTCACTATTATCAATCTAACTCATATTATTAACCATATTATGGAGATATGATCGATAGAACGACAATTACTAAACTCATTACTCTTATTATTATCAATCTAACTCATATTATTAGCCATATTATGCTTATATGACCGATAGTACGAGAATTACTATACTTATTACACTCACTATTATCAATCTAACTCATATTATTAGCCATATTATGCTTATATGACCGACAGTACGAGAATTACTATACTCATTACTCTTATTATTATCAATCTAACTCACATTATTAGCCATATCATGCTTATATGATCGGTAGTACGAGAATTACTATACTCATTACTCTTATTATTATCAATCTAACTCATATTATTAGCCATATTATGCTTATATGATCGATAGAACGACAATTACTATACTTATTACACTCACTATTATCAATCTAACTCATATTATTAACCGTATTATGCAGATGTGATCGATAGAACGACAATTACTATACTTATTACTCTTATTGTTATCAATCTAACTCATATTATTAGCCATATTATGCTTATATCACCGATAGTACGAGAATTACTATACTCATTACTCTCATTATTATCAATCCAACTCATATTATCAGCGATATTAAGCTTATATGATCGATAGAACGACAATTACTATACTTATTACACTCACTATTATCAATCTAACTCATATTATTAACCATACTATGGAGATATGATCGATAGAACGACAATTACTATACTTATTACTCTTACTATTATCAACCTAACTCATATTATTAGCCATATTATGCTTATATGATCGATAGAACGACAATTACTATACTTATTACTCTAATTATTATCAATCTTACTCATATTATTAGCCATATTATGCTTATATGATCGATAGAACGACAATTACTATACTTATTACACTCACTATTATCAATCTAACTCATATTATTAACCATATTATGGAGATATGATCGATAGAACGACAATTACTAAACTCATTACTCTTATTATTATCAATCTAACTCATATTATTAGCCATATTATGCTTATATGACCGATAGTACGTGAATTACTATACTTATTACACTCACTATTATCAATCTAACTCATATTATTAGCCATATTATGCTTATATGACCGGCAGTACGAGAATTACTATACTCATTACTCTTATTATTATCAATCTAACTCACATTATTAGCCATATCATGCTTATATGATCGGTAGTACGAGAATTACTATACTCATTACTCTTATTATTATCAATCTAACTCATATTATTAGCCATATTATGCTTATATGATCGATAGAACGACAATTACTATACTTATTACACTCACTATTATCAATCTAACTCTTATTATTAACCGTATTATGCAGATGTGATCGATAGAACGACAATTACTATACTTATTACTCTTATTGTTATCAATCTAACTCATATTATTAGCCATATTATGCTTATATCACCGATAGTACGAGAATTACTATACTCATTACTCTCATTATTATCAATCCAACTCATATTATCAGCGATATTAAGCTTATATGATCGATAGAACGACAATTACTATACTTATTACACTCACTATTATCAATCTAACTCATATTATTAACCATACTATGGAGATATGATCGATAGAAC
>NW_027474126.1:0-80418 GCF_050947335.1 Megachile rotundata | reverse complement strand
AGTACAGTAATTGCGTTCTATCGATCACATAAGCATAATATGGCTAATAATATGAGTTAGATTGATAATAGTGAGTGAAATAAGTATAGTAATTGTCGTTCTATCGATCATATTAGCATAATATGGTTAATAGTATGAGTTAGATTGATGATAGTGAGTGTAATAAGTATATTAATTGTCGTTCTGTCGATCATATAAGCATAATATGGCTAATAATATGAGTTATATTGATAATAATAAGAGTAATAAGTATAGTAATTGTCGTTCTATCGATCACATAAGCATAATATGGCTAACAATATGAGTTAGATTGATAATAATAAGAGTAATAAGTATAGTAATTATCGTTCTATCGATCACATAAGCATAATATGGCTAATAATATGAGTTAGATTGATAATAGTGTGTGTAATAAGTATAGTAATTATGGTTCTATTGCTCATATAAGCATAATATGGTTAATAATATGAGTTAGATTGATAATAATAAGAGTAATAAGTACAGTAATTGTCGTTCTATCTATCATTTAAGCATAATATGGTTAATAATATGAGTTAGGTTGATAAACATAAGAATAATAAATATAGTAATTGTCGTTCTATCGATCATATAAGCATAATATGGCTAATAATATGAGTTACGTTGACAATAATGAGAGTAATAAGTATAGTAATTGTCGTTCTATTGATCACATAAGCATAATATGGCTAATCATATGAGTTAGAACGATAATAACAAGAGTAGTGGGTATAGTAATTGTCGTTCTATCGATCATTTAAGCATAATATGGCTAATAATATGAGTTAGGTTAATAAAAATAAGAATAATAAGTATAGTAATTGTCGTTCTATCGATCATATAAGCATAATATGGCTAATAATATGAGTTACGTTGACCATAATAAGAGTAATAAGTATAGTAATTGTCGTTCTATCGATCATATAAGCATAATATGGCTAATAATATGAGTTATATTGATAATAATAAGAGTAATAAGTAGTAGTAATTGTCGTTCTATCGATCACATAAGCATAATATGGCTAACAATATGAGTTAGATTGATAATAATAAGAGTAATAAGTATAGTAATTATCGTTCTATCGATCACATAAGCATAATATGGCTAATAATATGAGTTAGATTGATAATAGTGGGTGTAATAAGTATAGTAATTATGGTTCTATTGCTCATATAAGTATAATATGGTTAATAATATGAGTTAGATTGATAATAATAAGAGTAATAAGTACAGTAATTGTCGTTCTATCTATCATTTAAGCATAATATGGCTAATAATATGAGTTAGGTTGATAAACATAAGAATAATAAATATAGTAATTGTCGTTCTATCGATCATATAAGCATAATATGGCTAATAATATGAGTTACGTTGACCATAATAAGAGCAATAAGTATAGTAGTTGTCGTTCTATCGATCATATAAGCATAATATGGCTAATAATATTAGTTAGATAGATAATAATAAGAGAAATAAGTATAGTAATTGTCGTTCTACCGATCATATAAGCATAATATGGTTAATAATATGAGTTAGATTGATAATAGTGAGTGTAATAAGTATAGTAATTGTCGTTCTGACGATCATATAAGCATAAAATGGCTAATAATATGAGTTAGATTGATAATAGTGAGTGTAATAAGTATAGTAATTGTCGTTCTGACGATCATATAAGCATAAAATGGCTAATAATATGAGTTAGATTGATAATAATAAGAGTAATAAGTATAGTAATTGTCGTTCTATCGATCACATAAGCATAATATGGCTAACAATATGAGTTAGATTGATAATAGTGAGTGTAATAAGTATAGTAATTATGGTTCTATTGCTCATATAAGCATAATATGGTTAATAATATGAGTTAGATTGATAATAATAAGAGTAATAAGTACAGTAATTGTCGTTCTATCTATCATTTAAGCATAATATGGCTAATAATATGAGTTAGGTTGATAAACATAAGAATAATAAATATAGTAATTGTCGTTCTATCGATCATATAAGCATAATATGGCTAATAATATGAGTTACGTTGACAATAATGAGAGTAATAAGTATAGTAATTGTCGTTCTATTGATCACATAAGCATAATATGGCTAATCATATGAGTTAGAACGATAATAACAAGAGTAGTGGGTATAGTAATTGTCGTTCTATCGATCATTTAAGCATAATATGGCTAATAATATGAGTTAGGTTAATAAAAATAAGAATAATAAGTATAGTAATTGTCGTTCTATCGATCATATAAGCATAATATGGCTAATAATATGAGTTACGTTGACCATAATAAGAGTAATAAGTATAGTAATTGTCGTTCTATCGATCATATAAGCATAATATGGCTAATAATATTAGTTAGATAGATAATAATAAGAGAAATATGTATAGTAATTGTCGTTCTACCGATCATATAAGCATAATATGGTTAATAATATGAGTTAGATTGATAATAGTGAGTGTAATAAGTATAGTAATTGTCGTTCTGACGATCATATAAGCATAAAATGGCTAATAATATGAGTTAGATTGATAATAATAAGAGTAATAAGTACAGTAATTGTAGTTCTATCGATCATTTAAGCATAATATGGCTAATAATGTGAGTTAGGTTGTTAAAAATGAGAATAATAAGTATAGTAATAGTCGTTCTATCGATCATACCTGCATAATATGGTTAATAATTTGAGTTTGATTGATAATAGTGAGTGTAATAAGTATAGTAACTGTCGTTCTGTCGATCATATAAGCATAATATGGCTAATAATATGAGTTAGTTTGATAATAATAAGAGTTGTGGGTATAGTAATTGTCGTTCTATCGATCATATAAGCATGATATGGCTAATAATATGAGTTACGTTGACAATGATAAGAGTAATAAGTATAGTAATAGTCGTTCTATCGATCATATAAGCATAATATGGTTAATAACATGAGTTAGATTGATAATAGTGAGTGTAATAAGTATAGCAATTGTCGTTCTGTCGATCATATAAGCATAATATGGGTAATAATATGGGTTAGATTGATAATAATAAGAGTAGTGGGTATAGTAATTGTCGTTCTATCGATCATATAAGCATGATATGGCTAATAATATGAGTTACGTTGACAATGATAAGAGTAATAAGTATAGTAATTGTCGTTCTATCGATCATATAAGCATAATATGGCTAATAGTATTAGTTAGATAGATAATAATAAGAGAAATAAGTATAGTAATTGTCGTTCTACCGATCATATAAGCATAATATGGTTAATAATATGAGTTAGATTGATAATAGTGAGTGTAATAAGTATAGTAATTGTCGTTCTGACGATCATATAAGCATAAAATGGCTAATAATATGAGTTAGATTGATAATAATAAGAGTAATAAGTATAGTAATTGTCGTTCTATCGATCACATAAGCATAATATGGCTAACAATATGAGTTAGATTGATAATAATAAGAGTAATGAGTATAGCAATTGCAGTTCTATCGATCAGTTAAGCATAATATGGCTAATAATATGAGTTAGGTTGTTAAAAATAAGAATAATAAGTATAGTAATAGTCGTTCTATCGATCATATAAGCATAATATGGCTAATAATATGAGTTACGTTGACAATGATAAGAGTAATAAGTATAGTAATAGTCGTTCTATCGATCATACAAGCATAATATGGTTAATAATATGAGTTAGATTGATAATAGTGAGTGTAATAAGTATAGCAATTGTCGTTCTGTCGATCATATAAGCATAATATGGCTAATAATATGGGTTAGATTGATAATAATAAGAGTAATAAGTATAGTAATTGTCGTTCTATCGATCACATAAGCATAATATGGCTAATAATATGAGTTAGATTGATAATAATAAGAGTAGTGGGTATAGTAATTGTCGTTCTATCGATCATATAAGCATAATATAGCTAATAATATGAGTTAGATTCATAATAATAAGACTAATAAGTATAGTAATTGTCGTTCTATGGATCAAATAAGCATAATATGGCTAATAATATGAGTTACGTTGACAATAATAAGAGTAATAAGTATAGTAGTTGTCGTTCTATTGATCACATAAGCATAATATTGCTAATCATATGAGTTAGATTGATAATAACAAGAGTAGTGGGTATAGTAATTGTCGTTCTATCGATCATTTAAGCATAATATGGCTAATAATATGAGTTAGGTTGATAGAAATAAGAATACTAAGTATAGTACTTGTTGTTCCATCGATCATATAAGCATAATATGGCTAATAATATGAGTTACGTTGACAATAATAAGAGTAATAAGTATAGTAATTGTCGTTCTATCGATCATTTAAGCATAATATGGCTAATAATATGAGTTAGGTTGATAAAAATAAGAATAATAAGTATAGTACTTGTTGTTCCATCGATCATATAAGCATAATATGGCTAATAATATGAGTTACGTTGACAATAATAAGAGTAATAAGTATAGTAATTGTCGTTCTATCGATCATATAAGCATAATATGGTTAATAATATGAGTTAGATTGATAATAGTGAGTGTAATAAGTATAGCAATTGTCGTTCTGTCGATCATATAAGCATAATATGGGTAATAATATGGGTTAGATTGATAATAATAAGAGTAGTGGGTATAGTAATTGTCGTTCGATCGATCATATAAGCATGATATGGCTAATAATATGAGTTACGTTGACAATGATAAGAGTAATAAGTATAGTAATTGTCGTTCTATCGATCATATAAGCATAATATGGCTAATAATATTAGTTAGATAGATAATAATAAGAGAAATAAGTATAGTAATTGTCGTTCTACCGATCATATAAGCATAATATGGTTAATAATATGAGTTAGATTGATAATAGTGAGTGTAATAAGTATAGTAATTGTCGTTCTGACGATCATATAAGCATAAAATGGCTAATAATATGAGTTAGGTTGATAATAATAAGAGTAATAAGTATAGTAATTGTCGTTCTATCGATCATTTAAGCATAATATGGCTAATAATATGAGTTAGATTGATAATAGTGAGTGTAATAAGTATAGTAATTGTCGTTCTGACGATCATATAAGCATAAAATGGCTAATAATATGAGTTAGATTGATAATAATAAGAGTAATAAGTATAGTAATTGTCGTTCTATCGATCACATAAGCATAATATGGCTAACAATATGAGTTAGATTGATAATAATAAGAGCAATGAGTATAGCAATTGCAGTTCTATCGATCAGTTAAGCATAATATGGCTAATAATATGAGTTAGGTTGTTAAAAATAAGAATAATAAGTATAGTAATAGTCGTTCTATCGATCATATAAGCATAATATGGCTAATAATATGAGTTACGTTGACAATGATAAGAGTAATAAGTATAGTAATAGTCGTTCTATCGATCATATAAGCATAATATGGTTAATAATATGAGTTAGATTGATAATAGTGAGTGTAATAAGTATAGCAATTGTCGTTCTGTCGATCATATAAGCATAATATGGCTAATAATATGGGTTAGATTGATAATAATAAGAGTAATAAGTATAGTAATTGTCGTTCTATCGATCACATAAGCATAATATGGCTAATAATATGAGTTAGATTGATAATAATAAGAGTAGTGGGTATAGTAATTGTCGTTCTATCGATCATATAAGCATAATATAGCTAATAATATGAGTTAGATTGATAATAATAAGACTAATAAGTATAGTAATTGTCGTTCTATCGATCATATAAGCATAATATGGCTAATAATATGAGTTACGTTGACAATAATAAGAGTAATAAGTATAGTAGTTGTCGTTCTATTGATCACATAAGCATAATATTGCTAATCATATGAGTTAGATTGATAATAACAAGAGTAGTGGGTATAGTAATTGTCGTTCTATCGATCATTTAAGCATAATATGGCTAATAATATGAGTTAGGTTGATAGAAATAAGAATACTAAGTATAGTACTTGTTGTTCCATCGATCATATAAGCATAATATGGCTAATAATATGAGTTACGTTGACAATAATAAGAGTAATAAGTATAGTAATTGTCGTTCTATCGATCATATAAGCATAATATGGTTAATAATATGAGTTAGATTGATAATAGTGAGTGTAATAAGTATAGCAATTGTCGTTCTGTCGATCATATAAGCATAATATGGCTAATAATATTGGTTAGATTGATAATAATAAGAGTAATAAGTATAGTAATTGTCGTTCTATCGATCACATAAGCATAATATGGCTAATAATATGAGTTAGATTGATAATAATAAGAGTTGTGGGTATAGTAATTGTCGTTCTATCGATCATATAAGCATGATATGGCTAATAATATGAGTTAGATTGATAATAATAAGTGTAATGAGTATAGCAATTGTAGTTCTATCGATCATTTAAGCATAATATGGCTAATAATATGAGTTAGGTTGTTAAAAATGAGAATAATAAGTATAGTAATAGTCGTTCTATCGATCATATAAGCATAATATGGTTAATAATATGAGTTAGATTGATAATAGTGAGTTTAATAAGTATAGCAATTGTCGTTCTGTCGATCATATAAGCATAAAATGGCTAATAATATGGGTTAGATTGATAATAATAAGAGTAATAAGTATAGTAATTGTCGTTCTATCGATCATTTAAGCATAATATGGCTAATAATATGAGTTAGGTTGATAATAATAAGACTAATAAGTATAGTAATTGTCGTTCTATCGATCATATAAGCATAATATGGGTAATAGTATGAGTTAGATTGATAATAATAAGAGTAGTGGGTATAGTAATTGTCGTTCTATCGATCATATAAGCATGATATGGCTAATAATATGAGTTAGGTTGTTAAAAATGAGAATAATAAGTATAGTAATAGTCGTTCTATCGATCATATAAGCATAATATGGCTAATAATATGAGTTAGATTGATAATAATAAGAGTAATGAGTATAGCAATTGTAGTTCTATCGATCATTTAAGCATAATATGGCTAATAATATGAGTTAGGTTGTTAAAAATGAGAATAATAAGTATAGTAATAGTCGTTCTATCGATCATATAAGCATAATATGGCTAATAATATGAGTTACGTTGACAATGATAAGAGTAATAAGTATAGTAATTGTCGTTCTATCGATCATATAAGCATAATATGGTTAATAATATGAGTTAGATTGATAATAGTGAGTGTAATAAGTATAGCAATTGTCGTTCTGTCGATCATATAAGCATAATATGGCTAATAATATGGGTTAGATTGATAATAATAAGAGTAATAAGTATAGTAATTGTCGTTCTATCGATCACATAAGCATAATATGGCTAATAATATGAGTTAGATTGATAATAATAAGAGTTGTGGGTATAGTAATTGTCGTTCTATCGATCATATAAGCATGATATGGCTAATAATATGAGTTAGATTGATAATAATAAGTGTAATGAGTATAGCAATTGTAGTTCTATCGATCATTTAAGCATAACATGGCTAATAATATGAGTTAGGTTGTTAAAAATAAGAATAATAAGTATAGTAATAGTCGTTCTATCGATCATATAAGCATAATATGGCTAATAATATGAGTTACGTTGACAATGATAAGAGTAATAAGTATAGTAATAGTCGTTCTATCGATCATATAAGCATAATATGGTTAATAATATGAGTTAGATTGATAATAGTGAGTGTAATAAGTATAGCAATTGTCGTTCTGTCGATCATATAAGCATAATATGGCTAATAATATGGGTTAGATTGATAATAATAAGAGTAATAAGTATAGTAATTGTCGTTCTATCGATCACATAAGCATAATATGGCTAATAATATGAGTTAGATTGATAATAATAAGAGTAGTGGGTATAGTAATTGTCGTTCTATCGATCATATAAGCATAATATAGCTAATAATATGAGTTAGATTGATAATAATAAGACTAATAAGTATAGTAATTGTCGTTCTATCGATCATATAAGCATAATATGGCTAATAATATGAGTTACGTTGACAATAATAAGAGTAATAAGTATAGTAGTTGTCGTTCTATTGATCACATAAGCATAATATTGCTAATCATATGAGTTAGATTGATAATAACAAGAGTAGTGGGTATAGTAATTGTCGTTCTATCGATCATTTAAGCATAATATGGCTAATAATATGAGTTAGGTTGATAAAAATAAGAATACTAAGTATAGTACTTGTTGTTCCATCGATCATATAAGCATAATATGGCTAATAATATGAGTTACGTTGACAATAATAATAGTAATAAGTATAGTAATTGTCGTTCTATCGATCATTTAAGCAAAATATGGCTAATAATATGAGTTACGTTGACAATAATAAGAGTAATAAGTATAGTAATTGTCGTTCTATCGATCATATAAGCATAATATGGCTAATAATATGGGTTAGATTGATAATAATAAGAGTAATAAGTATAGTAATTGTCGTTCTATCGATCACATAAGTATAACATGGCTAATAATATGAGTTAGATTGATAATAATAAGACTAATAAGTATAGTAATTGTCGTTCTATCGATCATATAAGCATAATATGGGTAATAATATGAGTTAGATTGATAATAATAAGAGTAGTGGGTATAGTAATTGTCGTTCTATCGATCATTTAAGCATAATATGGCTAATAATATGAGTTAGGTTGATAAAAATAAGATTACTAAGTATAGTATTTGTTGTTCCATCGATCACATAAGCATAATATGGCTAACAATATGAGTTAGATTGATAATAATAATAGTAATAAGTATAGTAATTATCGTTCTATCGATCACATGAGCATAATATGGCTAATAATCTGAGTTAGATTGATAATAATAAGACTAATAAGTATAGTAATTGTCGTTCTATCGATCATATAAGCATAATATGGGTAATAGTATGAGTTAGATTGATAATAATAAGAGTAGTGGGTATAGTAATTGTCGTTCTATCGATCATATAAGCATGATATGGCTAATAATATGAGTTAGGTTGTTAAAAATGAGAATAATAAGTATAGTAATAGTCGTTCTATCGATCATATAAGCATAATATGGCTAATAATATGAGTTAGATTGATAATAGTAAGAGTAATAAGTATAGCAAATGTCGTGCTATCGATCATATCTGCATAATATGGTTAATAATATGAGTTACATTGATAATAGTGAGTGGAATAAGTATAGTAATTGTCGTTCTATCGATCATATTAGCATAATATGGTTAATAATATGAGTTACATTGATAATAGTGAGTGGAATAAGTATAGTAATTGTCGTTCTATCGATCATATTAGCATAATATGGTTAATAATATGAGTTATATTGATAATAATAAGAGTAATAAGTATAGTAATTGTCGTTCTATCGATCACATAAGCATAATATGGCTAACAATATGAGTTAGATTGATAATAATAATAGTAATAAGTATAGTAATTATCGTTCTATCGATCACATGAGCATAATATGGCTAATAATATGAGTTAGATTGATAATAATAAGACTAATTAGTATAGTAATTGTCGTTCTATCGATCATATAAGCATAATATGGGTAATAGTATGAGTTAGATTGATAATAATAAGAGTAGTGGGTATAGTAATTGGCGTTCTATCGATCATATAAGCATGATATGGCTTATAATATGAGTTAGGTTGTTAAAAATGAGAATAATAAGTATAGTAATAGTCGTTCTATCGATCATATAAGCATAATATGGCTAATAATATGAGTTAGATTGATAATAATAAGAGTAATGAGTATAGCAATTGTAGTTCTATCGATCATTTAAGCATAATATGGCTAATAATATGAGTTAGGTTGTTAAAAATGAGAATAATAAGTATAGTAATAGTCGTTCTATCGATCATACCTGCATAATATGGTTAATAATTTGAGTTTGATTGATAATAGTGAGTGTAATAAGTATAGTAACTGTCGTTCTGTCGATCATATAAGCATAATATGGCTAATAATATGAGTTAGTTTGATAATAATAAGAGTTGTGGGTATAGTAATTGCCGTTCTATCGATCATATAAGCATGATATGGCTAATAATATGAGTTAGATTGATAATAATAAGAGTAATGAGTATAGCAATTGTAGTTCTATCGATCATTTAAGCATAATATGGCTAATAATATGAGTTAGGTTGTTAAAAATGAGAATAATAAGTATAGTAATAGTCGTTCTATCGATCATATAAGCATAATATGGCTAATAATATGAGTTATGTTGACAATGATAAGAGTAATAAGTATAGTAATTGTCGTTCTATCGATCATATAAGCATAATATGGTTAATAATATGAGTTAGATTGATAATAGTGAGTGTAATAAGTATAGCAATTGTCGTTCTGTCGATCATATAAGCATAATATGGCTAATAATATTGGTTAGATTGATAATAATAAGAGTAATAAGTATAGTAATTGTCGTTCTATCGATCACATAAGCATAATATGGCTAATAATATGAGTTAGATTGATAATAATAAGAGTTGTGGGTATAGTAATTGTCGTTCTATCGATCATATAAGCATGATATGGCTAATAATATGAGTTAGATTGATAATAATAAGTGTAATGAGTATAGCAATTGTAGTTCTATCGATCATTTAAGCATAATATGGCTAATAATATGAGTTAGGTTGTTAAAAATGAGAATAATAAGTATAGTAATAGTCGTTCTATCGATCATATAAGCACAATATGGTTAATAATATGAGTTAGATTGATAATAGTGAGTTTAATAAGTATAGCAATTGTCGTTCTGTCGATCATATAAGCATAAAATGGCTAATAATATGGGTTAGATTGATAATAATAAGAGTAATAAGTATAGTAGTTGTCGTTCTATCGATCATTTAAGCATAATATGGCTAATAATATGAGTTAGGTTGATAAAAATAAGAATAATAAGTATAGTAATTGTCGTTCTATCGATCATATAAGCATAATATGGCTAATAATATAAGTTAGATTGATAATAGTAAGAGTAATAAGTATAGTAAATGTCGTGCTATCGATCATATCTGCATAATATGGTTAATAATATGAGTTACATTGATAATAGTGAGTGGAATAAGTATAGTAATTGTCGTTCTATCGATCATATTAGCATAATATGGTTAATAATATGAGTTACATTGATAATAGTGAGTGGAATAAGTATAGTAATTGTCGTTCTATCGATCATATTAGCATAATATGGTTAATAATAAGAGTTATATTGATAATAATAAGAGTAATAAGTATAGTAATTGTCGTTCTATCGATCACATAAGCATAATATGGCTAACAATATGAGTTAGATTGATAATAATAATAGTAATAAGTATAGTAATTATCGTTCTATCGATCACATGAGCATAATATGGCTAATAATATGAGTTAGATTGATAATAATAAGACTAATAAGTATAGTAATTGTCGTTCTATCGATCATATAAGCATAATATGGGTAATAGTATGAGTTAGATTGATAATAATAAGAGTAGTGGGTATAGTAATTGTCGTTCTATCGATCATATAAGCATGATATGGCTAATAATATGAGTTAGGTTGTTAAAAATGAGAATAATAAGTATAGTAATAGTCGTTCTATCGATCATATAAGCATAATATGGCTAATAATATGAGTTAGATTGATAATAATAAGAGTAATGAGTATAGCAATTGTAGTTCTATCGATCATTTAAGCATAATATGGCTAATAATATGAGTTAGGTTGTTAAAAATGAGAATAATAAGTATAGTAATAGTCGTTCTATCGGTCATATAAGCATAATATGGCTAATAATATGAGTTATGTTGACAATGATAAGAGTAATAAGTATAGTAATTGTCGTTCTATCGATCATATAAGCATAATATGGTTAATAATATGAGTTAGATTGATAATAGTGAGTGTAATAAGTATAGCAATTGTCGTTCTGTCGATCATATAAGCATAATATGGCTAATAATATGGGTTAGATTGATAATAATAAGAGTAATAAGTATAGTAATTGTCGTTCTATCGATCACATAAGCATAATATGGCTAATAATATGAGTTAGATTGATAATAATAAGAGTTGTGGGTATAGTAATTGGCGTTCTATCGATCATATAAGCATGATATGGCTAATAATATGAGTTAGATTGATAATAATAAGTGTAATGAGTATAGCAATTGTAGTTCTATCGATCATTTAAGCATAACATGGCTAATAATATGAGTTAGGTTGTTAAAAATAAGAATAATAAGTATAGTAATAGTCGTTCTATCGATCATATAAGCATAATATGGCTAATAATATGAGTTACGTTGACAATGATAAGAGTAATAAGTATAGTAATAGTCGTTCTATCGATCATATAAGCATAATATGGTTAATAATATGAGTTAGATTGATAATAGTGAGTGTAATAAGTATAGCAATTGTCGTTCTGTCGATCATATAAGCATAATATGGCTAATAATATGGGTTAGATTGATAATAATAAGAGTAATAAGTATACTAATTGTCGTTCTATCGATCACATAAGCATAATATGGCTAATAATATGAGTTAGATTGATAATAATAAGAGTAGTGGGTATAGTAATTGTCGTTCTATCGATCATATAAGCATAATATAGCTAATAATATGAGTTAGATTGATAATAATAAGACTAATAAGTATAGTAATTGTCGTTCTATCGATCATATAAGCATAATATGGCTAATAATATGAGTTACGTTGACAATAATAAGAGTAATAAGTATAGTAGTTGTCGTTCTATTGATCACATAAGCATAATATTGCTAATCATATGAGTTAGATTGATAATAACAAGAGTAGTGGGTATAGTAATTGTCGTTCTATCGATCATTTAAGCATAATATGGCTAATAATATGAGTTAGGTTGATAAAAATAAGAATACTAAGTATAGTACTTGTTGTTCCATCGATCATATAAGCATAATATGGCTAATAATATGAGTTACGTTGACAATAATAATAGTAATAAGTATAGTAATTGTCGTTCTATCGATCATTTAAGCAAAATATGGCTAATAATATGAGTTACGTTGACAATAATAAGAGTAATAAGTATAGTAATTGTCGTTCTATCGATCATATAAGCATAATATGGTTAATAATATGAGTTAGATTGATAATAGTGAGTGTAATAAGTATCGCAATTGTCGTTCTGTCGATCATATAAGCATAAAATGGCTAATAATATGAGTTAGATTGATAATAATAAGAGTAATAAGTATAGTAATTGTCGTTCTATCGATCATTTAAGCATAATATGGCTAATAATATGAGTTAGGTTGATAAAAATAAGAATAATAAGTATAGTAATTGTCGTTCTATCGATCATATAAGCATAATATGGCTAATAATATAAGTTAGATTGATAATAGTAAGAGTAATAAGTATAGTAAATGTCGTGCTATCGATCATATCTGCATAATATGGTTAATAATATGAGTTACATTGATAATAGTGAGTGGAATAAGTATAGTAATTGTCGTTCTATCGATCATATTAGCATAATATGGTTAATAGTATGAGTTAGATTGATGATAGTGAGTGTAATAAGTATATTAATTGTCGTTCTGTCGATCATATAAGCATAATATGGCTAATAATATGAGTTATATTGATAACAATAAGAGTAATAAGTATAGTAATTGTCGTTCTATCGATCACATAAGCATAATATGGGTAATAATATGAGTTAGATTGATAATAATAAGAGTAGTGGGTATAGTAATTGTCGTTCTATCGATCATATAAGCATAATATGGGTAATAATATGAGTTAGATTGATAATAATAAGAGTAGTGGGTATAGTAATTGTCGTTCTATCGATCATTTAAGCATAATATGGCTAATAATATGAGTTAGGTTGATAAAAATAAGAATACTAAGTATAGTATTTGTTGTTCCATCGATCACATAAGCATAATATGGCTAACAATATGAGTTAGATTGATAATAATAATAGTAATAAGTATAGTAATTATCGTTCTATCGATCACATGAGCATAATATGGCTAATAATCAGAGTTAGATTGATAATAATAAGACTAATAAGTATAGTAATTGTCGTTCTATCGATCATATAAGCATAATATGGGTAATAGTATGAGTTAGATTGATAATAATAAGAGTAGTGGGTATAGTAATTGTCGTTCTATCGATCATATAAGCATGATATGGCTAATAATATGAGTTAGGTTGTTAAAAATGAGAATAATAAGTATAGTAATAGTCGTTCTATCGATCATATAAGCATAATATGGCTAATAATATGAGTTAGATTGATAATAATAAGAGTAATGAGTATAGCAATTGTAGTTCTATCGATCATTTAAGCATAATATGGCTAATAATATGAGTTAGGTTGTTAAAAATGAGAATAATAAGTATAGTAATAGTCGTTCTATCGATCATATAAGCATAATATGGCTAATAATATGAGTTACGTTGACAATGATAAGAGTAATAAGTATAGTAATTGTCGTTCTATCGATCATATAAGCATAATATGGTTAATAATATGAGTTAGATTGATAATAGTGAGTGTAATAAGTATAGCAATTGTCGTTCTGTCGATCATATAAGCATAATATGGCTAATAATATGGGTTAGATTGATAATAATAAGAGTAATAAGTATAGTAATTGTCGTTCTATCGATCACATAAGCATAATATGGCTAATAATATGAGTTAGATTGATAATAATAAGAGTTGTGGGTATAGTAATTGTCGTTCTATCGATCATATAAGCATGATATGGCTAATAATATGAGTTAGATTGATAATAATAAGTGTAATGAGTATAGCAATTGTAGTTCTATCGATCATTTAAGCATAACATGGCTAATAATATGAGTTAGGTTGTTAAAAATAAGAATAATAAGTATAGTAATAGTCGTTCTATCGATCATATAAGCATAATATGGCTAATAATATGAGTTACGTTGACAATGATAAGAGTAATAAGTATAGTAATAGTCGTTCTATCGATCATATAAGCATAATATGGTTAATAATATGAGTTAGATTGATAATAGTGAGTGTAATAAGTATAGCAATTGTCGTTCTGTCGATCATATAAGCATAATATGGCTAATAATATGGGTTAGATTGATAATAATAAGAGTAATAAGTATAGTAATTGTCGTTCTATCGATCACATAAGCATAATATGGCTAATAATATGAGTTAGATTGATAATAATAAGAGTAGTGGGTATAGTAATTGTCGTTCTATCGATCATATAAGCATAATATAGCTAATAATATGAGTTAGATTGATAATAATAAGACTAATAAGTATAGTAATTGTCGTTCTATCGATCATATAAGCATAATATGGCTAATAATATGAGTTACGTTGACAATAATAAGAGTAATAAGTATAGTAGTTGTCGTTCTATTGATCACATAAGCATAATATTGCTAATCATATGAGTTAGATTGATAATAACAAGAGTAGTGGGTATAGTAATTGTCGTTCTATCGATCATTTAAGCATAATATGGCTAATAATATGAGTTAGGTTGATAAAAATAAGAATACTAAGTATAGTACTTGTTGTTCCATCGATCATATAAGCATAATATGGCTAATAATATGAGTTACGTTGACAATAATAATAGTAATAAGTATAGTAATTGTCGTTCTATCGATCATTTAAGCAAAATATGGCTAATAATATGAGTTACGTTGACAATAATAAGAGTAATAAGTATAGTAATTGTCGTTCTATCGATCATATAAGCATAATATGGCTAATAATATGGGTTAGATTGATAATAATAAGAGTAATAAGTATAGTAATTGTCGTTCTATCGATCACATAAGTATAACATGGCTAATAATATGAGTTAGATTGATAATAATAAGAGTAGTGGGTATAGTAATTGTCGTTCTATCGATCATATAAGCATAATATAGCTAATAATATGAGTTAGATTGATAATAATAAGACTAATAAGTATAGTAATAGTCGTTCTATCGATCATATAAGCATAATATGGCTAATAATATGAGTTACGTTGACAATAATAAGAGTAATAAGTATAGTAGTTGTCGTTCTATTGATCACATAAGCATAATATTGCTAATCATATGAGTTAGATTGATAATAACAAGAGTAGTGGGTATAGTAATTGTCGTTCTATCGATCATTTAAGCATAATATGGCTAATAATATGAGTTAGGTTGATAAAAATAAGAATACTAAGTATAGTACTTGTTGTTCCATCGATCATATAAGCATAATATGGCTAATAATATGAGTTACGTTGACAATAATAATAGTAATAAGTATAGTAGTTGTCGTTCTATTGATCACATAAGCATAATATTGCTAATCATATGAGTTAGATTGATAATAACAAGAGTAGTGGGTATAGTAATTGTCGTTCTATCGATCATTTAAGCATAATATGGCTAATAATATGAGTTAGGTTGATAAAAATAAGAATACTAAGTATAGTACTTGTTGTTCCATCGATCATATAAGCATAATATGGCTAATAATATGAGTTACGTTGACAATAATAAGAGTAATAAGTATAGTAATTGTCGTTCTATCGATCATATAAGCATAATATGGTTAATAATATGAGTTAGATTGATAATAGTGAGTGTAATAAGTATCGCAATTGTCGTTCTGTCGATCATATAAGCATAAAATGGCTAATAATATGAGTTAGATTGATAATAATAAGAGTAATAAGTATAGTAATTGTCGTTCTATCGATCATTTAAGCATAATATGGCTAATAATATGAGTTAGGTTGATAAAAATAAGAATAATAAGTATAGTAATTGTCGTTCTATCGATCATATAAGCATAATATGGCTAATAATATAAGTTAGATTGATAATAGTAAGAGTAATAAGTATAGTAAATGTCGTGCTATCGATCATATCTGCATAATATGGTTAATAATATGAGTTACATTGATAATAGTGAGTGGAATAAGTATAGTAATTGTCGTTCTATCGATCATATTAGCATAATATGGTTAATAGTATGAGTTAGATTGATGATAGTGAGTGTAATAAGTATATTAATTGTCGTTCTGTCGATCATATAAGCATAATATGGCTAATAATATGAGTTATATTGATAACAATAAGAGTAATAAGTATAGTAATTGTCGTTCTATCGATCACATAAGCATAATATGGCTAACAATATGAGTTAGATTGATAATAATAATAGTAATAAGTATAGTAATTATCGTTCTATCGATCACATGAGCATAATATGGCTAATAATATGAGTTAGATTGATAATAATAAGACTAATAAGTATAGTAATTGTCGTTCTATCGATCATATAAGCATAATATGGGTAATAGTATGAGTTAGATTGATAATAATAAGAGTAGTGGGTATAGTAATTGTCGTTCTATCGATCATATAAGCATGATATGGCTAATAATATGAGTTAGGTTGTTAAAAATGAGAATCATAAGTATAGTAATAGTCGTTCTATCGATCATATAAGCATAATATGGCTAATAATATGAGTTACGTTGACAATAATAAGAGTAATATGTATAGTAATTGTCGTTCTATCGATCATATAAGCATAATATGGTTAATAATATGAGTTAGATTGATAATAGTGAGTGTAATAAGTATAGTAATTGTCGTTCTCTCGATCACATAAGCATAAAATGGCTAATAATGTGAGTTAGATTGATAATAATAAGAGTAAAGGGTATAGTAATTGTAGTTCCATCGATCATATCTCCATAATATGGCTAACAATATGAGTTAGATTGATAATAATAATAGTAATAAGTATAGTAATTATCGTTCTATCGATCACATGAGCATAATATGGCTAATAATATGAGTTAGATTGATAATAATAAGACTAATAAGTATAGTAATTGTCTTTCTATCGATCATATAAGCATAATATGGGTAATAATATGAGTTAGATTGATAATAATAAGAGTAGTGGGTATAGTAATTGTCGTTCTATCGATCATTTAAGCATAATATGGCTAATAATATGAGTTAGGTTGATAAAAATAAGAATACTAAGTATAGTATTTGTTGTTCCATCGATCATATAAGCATAATATGGCTAATAATATGAGTTACGTTGACAATAATAAGAGTAATAAGTATAGTAATTGTCGTTCTATCGATAATTTAAGCATAATATGGCTAATAATATGAGTTAGGTTGATAAAAATAAGAATAATAAGTATAGTACTTGTTGTTCCATCGATCATATAAGCATAATATGGCTAATAATATGAGTTACGTTGACAATAATAAGAGTAATAAGTATAGTAATTGTGGTTCTATCGATCATATAAGCATAATATGGTTAATAATATGAGTTAGATTGATAATAGTGAGTGTAATAAGTATAGCAATTGTCGTTCTGTCGATCATATAAGCATAATATGGGTAATAATATGGGTTAGATTGATAATAATAAGAGTAGTGGGTATAGTAATTGTCGTTCTATCGATCATATAAGCATGATATGGCTAATAATATGAGTTACGTTGACAATGATAAGAGTAATAAGTATAGTAATTGTCCTTCTATCGATCATATAAGCATAATATGGTTAATAATATGAGTTAGATTGATAATAGTGAGTGTAATAAGTATAGCAATTGTCGTTCTGTCGATCACATAAACATAATATGGCTAATAATATGGGTTAGATTGATAGTAATAAGAGTAATAAGTATAGTAATTGTCGTTCTGTCGATCACATAAGAATAATATGGCTAATAATATGAGTTAGATTGATAATAATAAGAGTTGTGGGAATAGTAATTGTCGTTCTATCGATCATATAAGCATAATATGGCTAATAATATGAGTTAGATTGATAATAACAAGACTAATAAGTATAGTAATTGTCGTTCTATCGATCATATAAGCATAATATGGCTAATAATATGAGTTACGTTGACAATAATAAGAGTAATATGTATAGTAATTGTCGTTCTATCGATCATATAAGCATAATATGGTTAATAATATGAGTTAGATTGATAATAGTGAGTGTAATAAGTATAGTAATTGTCGTTCTGTCGATCATATCTGCATAATATGGTTAATAATATGAGTTAGATTGATAATAGTGAGTGTAATAAGTATAGTAATTATGGTTCTATTGCTCATATAAGCATAATATGGTTAATAATAGGAGTTAGATTGACAATAATAAGAGTAATAAGTATAGTAATTGTCGTTCTCTCGATCACATAAGCATAAAATGGCTAATAATGTGAGTTAGATTGATAATAATAAGAGTAAAGAGTATAGTAATTGTAGTTCTATCGATCATATCTGCATAATATGGCTAATAATATGAGTTAGATTGATAATAATAATAGTAATAAGTATAGTAATTATCGTTCTATCGATCACATGAGCATAATATGGCTAATAATATGAGTTAGATTGATAATAATAAGACTAATAAGTATAGTAATTGTCGTTCTATCGATCATATAAGCATAATATGGGTAATAGTATGAGTTAGATTGATAATAATAAGAGTAGTGGGTATAGTAATTGTCGTTCTATCGATCATATAAGCATGATATGGCTAATAATATGAGTTAGGTTGTTAAAAATGAGAATAATAAGTATAGTAATAGTCGTTCTATCGATCATATAAGCATAATATGGCTAATAATATGAGTTAGATTGATAATAATAAGAGTAATGAGTATAGCAATTGTAGTTCTATCGATCATTTAAGCATAATATGGCTAATAATATGAGTTAGGTTGTTAAAAATGAGAATAATAAGTATAGTAATAGTCGTTCTATAGATCATACCTGCATAATATGGTTAATAATTTGAGTTTGATTGATAATAGTGAGTGTAATAAGTATAGTAACTGTCGTTCTGTCGATCATATAAGCATAATATGGCTAATAATATGAGTTAGTTTGATAATAATAAGAGTTGTGGGTATAGTAGTTGTCGTTCTATCGATCATATAAGCATGATATGGCTAATAATATGAGTTAGATTGATAATAATAAGAGTAATGAGTATAGCAATTGTAGTTCTATCGATCATTTAAGCATAATATGGCTAATAATATGAGTTACGTTGACAATAATAAGAGTAATAAGTATAGTAATTGTCGTTCTATCGATCATATAAGCATAATATGGTTAATAATATGAGTTAGATTGATAATAGTGAGTGTAATAAGTATAGCAATTGTCGTTCTGTCGATCATATAAGCATAATATGGGTAATAATATGGGTTAGATTGATAATAATAAGAGTAGTGGGTATAGTAATTGTCGTTCTATCGGTCATATAAGCATGATATGGCTAATAATATGAGTTACGTTGACAATGATAAGAGTAATAAGTATAGTAATTGTCGTTCTATCGATCATATAAGCATAATATGGTTAATAATATGAGTTAGATTGATAATAGTGAGTGTAATAAGTATAGTAATTGTCGTTCTATCGATCATATAAGCATAATATGGCTAATAATATGAGTTACGTTGACAATAATAAGAGTAATATGTATAGTAATTGTCGTTCTATCGATCATATAAGCATAATATGGTTAATAATATGAGTTAGATTGATAATAGTGAGTGTAATAAGTATAGTAATTGTCGTTCTGTCGATCATATCTGCATAATATGGTTAATAATATGAGTTAGATTGATAATAGTGAGTGTAATAAGTATAGTAATTATGGTTCTATTGCTCATATAAGCATAATATGGTTAATAATAGGAGTTAGATTGACAATAATAAGAGTAATAAGTATAGTAATTGTCGTTCTCTCGATCACATAAGCATAAAATGGCTAATAATGTGAGTTAGATTGATAATAATAAGAGTAAAGAGTATAGTAATTGTAGTTCTATCGATCATATCTGCATAATATGGCTAATAATATGAGTTAGGTTGTTAAAAATGAGAATAATAAGTATAGTAATAGTCGTTCTATCGATCATATAAGCATAATATAGCTAATAATGTGAGTTAGATTGATAATAATAAGAGTAATGAGTATAGCAATTGTAGTTCTATCGATCATTTAAGCATAATATGGCTAATAATATGAGTTAGGTTGTTAAAAATGAGAATAATAAGTATAGTAATAGTCGTTCTATCGATCATACCTGCATAATATGGTTAATAATTTGAGTTTGATTGATAATAGTGAGTGTAATAAGTATAGTAACTGTCGTTCTGTCGATCATATAAGCATAATATGGCTAATAATATGAGTTAGTTTGATAATAATAAGAGTTGTGGGTATAGTAATTGTCGTTCTATCGATCATATAAGCATGATATGGCTAATAATATGACTTAGATTGATAATAATAAGAGTAATGAGTATAGCAATTGTAGTTCTATCGATCATATAAGCATAATATGGCTAATAATATGAGTTAGATTGATAATAATAAGAGTAATGAGTATAGCAATTGCAGTTCTATCGATCAGTTAAGCATAATATGGCTAATAATATGAGTTAGGTTGTTAAAAATAAGAATAATAAGTATAGTAATAGTCGTTCTATCGATCATATAAGCATAATATGGCTAATAATATGAGTTACGTTGACAATGATAAGAGTAATAAGTATAGTAATAGACGTTCTATCGATCATATAAGCATAATATGGTTAATAATATGAGTTAGATTGATAATAGTGAGTGTAATAAGTATAGCAATTGTCGTTCTGTCGATCATGTAAGCATAATATGGCTAATAATATGGGTTAGATTGATAATAATAAGAGTAATAAGTATAGTAATTGTCGTTCTGTCGATCACATAAGAATAATATGGCTAATAATATGAGTTAGATTGATAATAATAAGAGTGGTGGGTATAGTAATTGTCGTTCTATCGATCATATAAGCATAATATAGCTAATAATATGAGTTACGTTGACAATAATAAGAGTAATAAGTATAGTAGTTGTCGTTCTATTGATCACATAAGCATAATATTGCTAATCATATGAGTTAGATTGATAATAACAAGAGTAGTGGGTAAAGTAATTGTCGTTCTATCGATAATTTAAGCATAATATGGCTAATAATATGAGTTAGGTTGATAAAAATAAGAATAATAAGTATAGTACTTGTTGTTCCATCGATCATATAAGCATAATATGGCTAATAATATGAGTTACGTTGACAATAATAAGAGTAATAAGTATAGTAATTGTGGTTCTATCGATCATATAAGCATAATATGGTTAATAATATGAGTTAGATTGATAATAGTGAGTGTAATAAGTATAGCAATTGTCGTTCTGTCGATCATATAAGCATAATATGGGTAATAATATGGGTTAGATTGATAATAATAAGAGTAGTGGGTATAGTAATTGTCGTTCTATCGATCATATAAGCATGATATGGCTAATAATATGAGTTACGTTGACAATGATAAGAGTAATAAGTATAGTAATTGTCCTTCTATCGATCATATAAGCATAATATGGTTAATAATATGAGTTAGATTGATAATAGTGAGTGTAATAAGTATAGCAATTGTCGTTCTGTCGATCACATAAACATAATATGGCTAATAATATGGGTTAGATTGATAGTAATAAGAGTAATAAGTATAGTAATTGTCGTTCTGTCGATCACATAAGAATAATATGGCTAATAATATGAGTTAGATTGATAATAATAAGAGTTGTGGGAATAGTAATTGTCGTTCTATCGATCATATAAGCATAATATGGCTAATAATATGAGTTAGATTGATAATAACAAGACTAATAAGTATAGTAATTGTCGTTCTATCGATCATATAAGCATAATATGGCTAATAATATGAGTTACGTTGACAATAATAAGAGTAATATGTATAGTAATTGTCGTTCTATCGATCATATAAGCATAATATGGTTAATAATATGAGTTAGATTGATAATAGTGAGTGTAATAAGTATAGTAATTGTCGTTCTGTCGATCATATCTGCATAATATGGTTAATAATATGAGTTAGATTGATAATAGTGAGTGTAATAAGTATAGTAATTATGGTTCTATTGCTCATATAAGCATAATATGGTTAATAATAGGAGTTAGATTGACAATAATAAGAGTAATAAGTATAGTAATTGTCGTTCTCTCGATCACATAAGCATAAAATGGCTAATAATGTGAGTTAGATTGATAATAATAAGAGTAAAGAGTATAGTAATTGTAGTTCTATCGATCATATCTGCATAATATGGCTAATAATATGAGTTAGATTGATAATAATAATAGTAATAAGTATAGTAATTATCGTTCTATCGATCACATGAGCATAATATGGCTAATAATATGAGTTAGATTGATAATAATAAGACTAATAAGTATAGTAATTGTCGTTCTATCGATCATATAAGCATAATATGGGTAATAGTATGAGTTAGATTGATAATAATAAGAGTAGTGGGTATAGTAATTGTCGTTCTATCGATCATATAAGCATGATATGGCTAATAATATGAGTTAGGTTGTTAAAAATGAGAATAATAAGTATAGTAATAGTCGTTCTATCGATCATATAAGCATAATATGGCTAATAATATGAGTTAGATTGATAATAATAAGAGTAATGAGTATAGCAATTGTAGTTCTATCGATCATTTAAGCATAATATGGCTAATAATATGAGTTAGGTTGTTAAAAATGAGAATAATAAGTATAGTAATAGTCGTTCTATAGATCATACCTGCATAATATGGTTAATAATTTGAGTTTGATTGATAATAGTGAGTGTAATAAGTATAGTAACTGTCGTTCTGTCGATCATATAAGCATAATATGGCTAATAATATGAGTTAGTTTGATAATAATAAGAGTTGTGGGTATAGTAGTTGTCGTTCTATCGATCATATAAGCATGATATGGCTAATAATATGAGTTAGATTGATAATAATAAGAGTAATGAGTATAGCAATTGTAGTTCTATCGATCATTTAAGCATAATATGGCTAATAATATGAGTTACGTTGACAATAATAAGAGTAATAAGTATAGTAATTGTCGTTCTATCGATCATATAAGCATAATATGGTTAATAATATGAGTTAGATTGATAATAGTGAGTGTAATAAGTATAGCAATTGTCGTTCTGTCGATCATATAAGCATAATATGGGTAATAATATGGGTTAGATTGATAATAATAAGAGTAGTGGGTATAGTAATTGTCGTTCTATCGGTCATATAAGCATGATATGGCTAATAATATGAGTTACGTTGACAATGATAAGAGTAATAAGTATAGTAATTGTCGTTCTATCGATCATATAAGCATAATATGGTTAATAATATGAGTTAGATTGATAATAGTGAGTGTAATAAGTATAGTAATTGTCGTTCTATCGATCATATAAGCATAATATGGCTAATAATATGAGTTACGTTGACAATAATAAGAGTAATATGTATAGTAATTGTCGTTCTATCGATCATATAAGCATAATATGGTTAATAATATGAGTTAGATTGATAATAGTGAGTGTAATAAGTATAGTAATTGTCGTTCTGTCGATCATATCTGCATAATATGGTTAATAATATGAGTTAGATTGATAATAGTGAGTGTAATAAGTATAGTAATTATGGTTCTATTGCTCATATAAGCATAATATGGTTAATAATAGGAGTTAGATTGACAATAATAAGAGTAATAAGTATAGTAATTGTCGTTCTCTCGATCACATAAGCATAAAATGGCTAATAATGTGAGTTAGATTGATAATAATAAGAGTAAAGAGTATAGTAATTGTAGTTCTATCGATCATATCTGCATAATATGGCTAATAATATGAGTTAGGTTGTTAAAAATGAGAATAATAAGTATAGTAATAGTCGTTCTATCGATCATATAAGCATAATATAGCTAATAATGTGAGTTAGATTGATAATAATAAGAGTAATGAGTATAGCAATTGTAGTTCTATCGATCATTTAAGCATAATATGGCTAATAATATGAGTTAGGTTGTTAAAAATGAGAATAATAAGTATAGTAATAGTCGTTCTATCGATCATACCTGCATAATATGGTTAATAATTTGAGTTTGATTGATAATAGTGAGTGTAATAAGTATAGTAACTGTCGTTCTGTCGATCATATAAGCATAATATGGCTAATAATATGAGTTAGTTTGATAATAATAAGAGTTGTGGGTATAGTAATTGTCGTTCTATCGATCATATAAGCATGATATGGCTAATAATATGACTTAGATTGATAATAATAAGAGTAATGAGTATAGCAATTGTAGTTCTATCGATCATATAAGCATAATATGGCTAATAATATGAGTTAGATTGATAATAATAAGAGTAATGAGTATAGCAATTGCAGTTCTATCGATCAGTTAAGCATAATATGGCTAATAATATGAGTTAGGTTGTTAAAAATAAGAATAATAAGTATAGTAATAGTCGTTCTATCGATCATATAAGCATAATATGGCTAATAATATGAGTTACGTTGACAATGATAAGAGTAATAAGTATAGTAATAGTCGTTCTATCGATCATATAAGCATAATATGGTTAATAATATGAGTTAGATTGATAATAGTGAGTGTAATAAGTATAGCAATTGTCGTTCTGTCGATCATGTAAGAATAATATGGCTAATAATATGAGTTACGTTGACCATAATAAGAGTAATAAGTATAGTAGTTGTCGTTCTATTGATCACATAAGCATAATATTGCTAATCATATGAGTTAGATTGATAATAACAAGAGTAGTGGGTAAAGTAATTGTCGTTCTATCGATCCTTTAAGCATAATATGGCTAATAATATGAGTTAGGTTGATAAAAATAAGAATACTAAGTATAGTATTTGTTGTTCCATCGATCATATAAGCATAATATGGCTAATAATATGAGTTACGTTGACAATAATAAGAGTAATAAGTACAGTAATTGTCGTTCTATCGATCATTTAAGCATAATATGGTTAATAATATGAGTTAGATTGATAATAGTGAGTGTAATAAGTATAGCAATTGTCGTTCTGTCGATCATATAAGCATAATATGGGTAATAATATGGGTTAGATTGATAATAATAAGAGTAGTGGGTACAGTAATTGTCGTTCTATCGATCATATAAGCATGATATGGCTAATAATATGAGTTACGTTGACAATGATAAGAGTAATAAGTATAGTAATTGTCGTTCTATCGATCATATAAGCATAATATGGTTAATAATATGAGTTAGATTGATAATAGTGAGTGTAATAAGTATAGTAATTGTCGTTCTGTCGATCATATAAGAATAATATGGCTAATAATATGAGTTACGTTGACCATAATAAGAGTAATAAGTATAGTAATTGTCGTTCTATCGATCATATAAGCATAATATGGATAATAATATGAGTTAGATTGATAATAGTAAGAGTAATAAGTATAGTAATTGTCGTCCTATCGATCATATCTGCATAATATGGTTAATAATATGAGTTAGATTGATGATAGTGAGTGTAATAAGTATATTGATTGTCGTTCTGTCGATCATATAAGCATAATATGGCTAATAATATGAGTTAGATTGATAATAATAAGAGTAATAAGTAGAGTAATTATCGTTCTATCGATCACATAAGCATAATATGGCTAATAATATGAGTTAGATTGATAATAGTGAGTGTAATAAGTATAGTAATTATGGTTCTATTGCTCATATAAGCATAATATGGTTAATAATATGAGTTAGATTGATAATAATAAGAGTAATAAGTATAATAATTGTCGTTCTACCTATCATTTAAGCATAATATGGCTAATAATATGAGTTAGATTGATAAACATAAGAATAATAAATATAGTAATTGTCGTTCTATCGATCATATAAGCATAATATGGCTAATAATATGAGTTACGTTGACAATAATAAGAGTAATAAGTATAGTAATTGTCGTTCTATTGATCACATAAGCATAATATGGCTAATCATATGAGTTAGAACGATAATAACAAGAGTAGTGGGTATAGTAATTGTCGTTCTATCGATCATTTAAGCATAATATGGCTAATAATATGAGTTACGTTGACAATAATAAGAGTAATAAGTATACTAATTGTCGTTCTATCGATCATATCAGCATAATATGGTTAATAATATGAGTTAGATTGATAATAGTGAGTGTAATAAGTATAGCAATTGTCGTTCTGTCGATCATATAAGCATAATATGGCTAATAATATGTGTTAGATTGATAATAATAAGAGTAATATGTATAGTAATTGTCGTTCTATCGATCACATAAGCATAATATGGCTAATAATATGAGTTAGATTGATAATAATAAGAGTTGTGGGTATAGTAATTGTCGTTCTATCGATCATATAAGCATAATATGGCTAATAATATTAGTTAGATTGATAATAATAAGAGAAATAAGTATAGTAATTGTCGTTTTATCGATCATATCTGCATAATATGGTTAATAATTTGAGTTTGATTGGTAATAGTGAGTGTAATAAGAATAGTAATTGTCGTTCTGTCGATCATATAAGCATAATATGGCTAATAATATGAGTTCGTTTGATAATAATAAGAGTAATAATTATAGTAATTGCGTTCTATCGATCACATAAGCATAATATGGCTAATAATATGAGTTAGATTGATAATGATAAGAGTAATATGTATAGTAATTGTCGTTCTATCGATCATATAAGCATAATACGCCTAATAATTGAGTTAGATAGATAATAATAAGAGAAATAAGTATTGTAATTGTCGTTCTACCGATCATATAAGCATAATATGGTTAATAATATGAGTTAGATTGATAATAGTGAGTGTAATAAGTATAGTAATTGTCGCTCTGACGATCATATAAGCATAAAATGGCTAATAATATGAGTTAGATTGATAATAATAAGAGTAATAAGTATAGTAATTGTCGTTCTATCGATCATTTAAGCATAATATGGCTAATAATATGAGTTAGGTTGATAAAAATAAGAATAATAAGTATAGTAATTGTCGTTCTATCGATCATATAAGCATAATATGGCTAATAATATGAGTTATATTGATAATAATAAGAGTAATAAGTATAGTAATTGTCGTTCTATCGATCATATTAGCATAATATAGTTAATAGTATGAGCTAGATTGATGATAGTGAGTGTAATAAGTATATTAATTGTCGTTCTGTCGATCATATAAGCATAATATGGCTAATAATATTAGTTATATTGATAATAATAAGAGTAATAAGTATAGTAATTGTCGTTCTATCGATCACATAAGCATAATATGGCTAACAATATGAGTTAGATTGATAATAATAATAGTAATAAGTATAGTAATTATCGTTCTATCGATCACATGAGCATAATATGGCTAATAATATGAGTTAGATTGATAATAATAAGACTAATAAGTATAGTAATTGTCGTTCTATCGATCATATAAGCATAATATGGGTAATAATATGAGTTAGATTGATAATAATAAGAGTAGTGGGTATAGTAATTGTCGTTCTATCGATCATATAAGCATGATATGGCTAATAATATGGGTTAGATTGATAATAATAAGAGTAATGAGTATAGCAATTGTAGTTCTATCGATCATTTAAGCATAATATGGCTAATAATATGAGTTAGGTTGTTAAAAATAAGAATAATAAGTATAGTAATAGTCGTTCTATCGATCATATAAGCATAATATGGCTAATAATATGAGTTACGTTGACAATGATAAGAGTAATAAGTATAGTAATTGTCGTTCTATCGATCATATAAGCATAATATGGTTAATAATATGAGTTAGATTGATAATAGTGAGTGTAATAAGTATAGCAATTGTCGTTCTGTCGATCATATAAGCATAATATGGCTAATAATATGGGTTAGATTGATAATAATAAGAGTAATAAGTATAGTAATTGTCGTTCTATCGATCACATAAGCATAATATGGCTAATAATATGAGTTAGATTGATAATAATAAGAGTTATGGGTATAGTAATTGTCGTTCTATCGATCATATAAGCATAATATGGCTAATAATATGAGTTAGATTGATAATAATAAGACTAATAAGTATAGTAATTGTCGTTCTATCGATCATATAAGCATAATATGGTTAACAATATGAGTTAGATTGATAATAGTGAGTGTAATAAGTATAGTAATTGTCGTTCTGTCGATCATATAAGCATAATATGGCTAATAATATAAGTTAGATTGATAATAGTAAGAGTAATAAGTATAGTAAATGTCGTGCTATCGATCATATCTGCATAATATGGTTAATAATATGAGTTACATTGATAATAGTGAGTGAAATAAGTATAGTAATTGTCGTTCTATCGATCATATTAGCATAATATGGTTAATAGTATGAGTTAGATTGATGATAGTGAGTGTAATAAGTATATTAATTGTCGGTCTGTCGATCATATAAGCATAATATGGCTAATAATATGAGTTATATTGATAATAATAAGAGTAATAAGTATAGTAATTATCGTTCTATCGATCACATAAGCATAATATGGCTAACAATATGAGTTAGATTGATAATAATAATAGTAATAAGTATAGTAATTATCGTTCTATCGATCACATGAGCATAATATGGCTAATAATATGAGTTAGATTGATAATAATAAGACTAATAAGTATAGTAATTGTCGTTCTATCGATCATATAAGCATAATATGGGTAATAATATGAGTTAGATTGATAATAATAAGAGTAGTGGGTATAGTAATTGTCGTTCTATCGATCATTTAAGCATAATATGGCTAATAATATGAGTTAGGTTGATAAAAATAAGAATAATAAGTATAGTAATTGTCGTTCTATCGATCATATAAGCATAATATGGCTAATAATATGAGTTACGTTGACCATAATAAGAGAAATAAGTATAGTAATTGCGTTCTATCGATCACATGAGCATAATATGGCTAATAATATGAGTTAGATTGACAATAATAAGAGTAATAACTATAGTGATTGTCGTTCTATCGATCATATAAGCATAATACGTCTAATAATATGAGTTAGATTGATAATAATAGGAGTAATGAGTATATTAATTGTCGTTCTATCGATCACATAAGCATAATATGGCTAATAATATGAGTTAGATTGATAATAGTGAGTGTAATAAGTATAGTAATTATGGTTCTATTGCTCATATAAGCATAATATGGTTAATAATATGAGTTAGATTGATAATAATAAGAGTAATAAGTATAGTAATTGTCGTTCTATCTATCATTTAAGCATAATACGGCTAATAACATGAGTTAGGTTGATAAACATAGGAATAATAAATATAGTAATTGTCGTTCTATCGATCATATAAGCGTAATATGGCTAATAATATGAGTTACGTTGACAATAATAAGAGTAATAAGTATAGTAATTGTCGTTCTATTGATCACATAAGCATAATATGGCTAATCATATGAGTTAGAACGATAATAACAAGAGTAGTGGGTATAGTAATTGTCGTTCTATCGATCATTTAAGCATAATATGGCTAATAATATGAGTTAGGTTGATAAAAATAAGAATAATAAGTATAGTAATTGTCGTTCTATCGATCATATAAGCATAATATGGCTAATAATATGAGTTACGTTGACCATAATAAGAGTAATAAGTATAGTAATTGTCGTTCTATCGATCATATAAGCATAATATGGTTAATAATATGAGTTAGATTGATAATAGTGAGTGTAATAAGTATAGTAATTGTCCTTCTGTCGATCATATAAGCATAATATGGCTAATAATATGCGTTAGATTGATAATAATAAGAGTAATAAGTATAGCAATTGTCGTTCTATCGATCATTTAAGCATAATATGGCTAATAATATGAGTCAGGTTGATAAAAATAAGAATAATAAGTATTGTAATTGTCGGTCTATCGATCATATAAGTATAATATGGCTAATAATATGAGTTACGTTGACAATAATAAGAGTAATAAGTATAGTAACTGTCGTTCTATCGATCATATAAGCATAATATGGTTAATAATATGAGTTAGATTGATAATAGTGAGTGTAATAAGTGTAGCAATTGCCGTTCTGTCGATCATATAAGCATAATATGGCTAATAATATGGGTTAGATTGATAATAATAAGAGTAATAAGTATAGTAATTTTCGTTCCATCGATCACATAAGCATAATATGGCTAATAATATGAGTTAGATTGATAATAATAAGAGTTGTGGGTATAGTAATTGTCGTTCTATCGATCATATAAGCATAATATGGCTAATAATATGAGTTAGATTGATAATAATAAGACTAATAAGTATAGTAATTGTCGTTTTATCGATCATATAAGCATAATATGGCTAATAATATGAGTTACGTTCACAATAATAAGAGTAATAAGTATAGTAATTGTCGTTCTATCGATCATATAAGCATAATATGGTTAATAATATGAGTTAGATTGATAATAGTGAGTGTAATAAGTATAGTAATTGTCGTTGTGTCGATCATATAAGCATAATATGACTAATAATATGAGTTAGATTGATAATAATAAGAGTAGTGGGTATAGTAATTGTCGTTCTATCGATCATATAAGCATAATATGGCTAATAATATGAGTTACGTTGACAATAATAAGAGTAATATGTATAGTAATTGTCGTTCTATCGATCATATAAGCATAATATGGTTAATAATATGAGTTAGATTGATAATAGTAAGAGTAATAAGTATAGTAATTGTCGTCCTATCGATCATATCTGCATAATATGGTTAATAATATGAGTTAGATTGATAATAGTGAGTGTAATAAGTATAGTAATTTTCGTTCTATCGATCACATAAGCATAATATGGCTAATAATACGAGTTAGATCGATAATAACAAGAGTAGTGGGTATAGTAATTGTCGTTCTATCCATCAGTTAAGCATAATATGGCTAATAGTATGAGTTAGGTTGATAAAAATAAGAATAATAAGTATAGCAATTGTCGTTCTATCGATCATATAAGCATAATATGGCTAATAATATGAGTTACGTTGACCATAATAAGAGTAATAAGTATAGTAATTGTCGTTCTATCGATCATATAAGCATAATATGGATAATAATATGAGTTAGATTGATAATAGTGAGTGTAATAAGTATAGTAATTGTCGTTCTGTCGATCATATAAGCATAATATGGCTAATAATATGAGTTACGTTGACCATAATAAGAGTAATAAGTATAGTAATTGTCGTTCTATCGATCATATAAGCATAGTATGGATAATAATATGAGTTAGATTGATAATAGTAAGAGTAATAAGTATAGTAATTGTCGTCCTATCGATCATATCTGCATAATATGGTTAATAATATGAGTTAGATTGATGATAGTGAGTGTAATAAGTATATTAATTGTCGTTCTGTCGATCATATAAGCATAATATGGCTAATAATATGAGTTATATTGATAATAATAAGAGTAATAAGTATAGTAATTGTCGTTCTATCGATCACATAAGCATAATATGGCTAACAATATGAGTTAGATTGATAATAATAAGAGTAATAAGTATAGTAATTATCGTTCTATCGATCACATAAGCATAATATGGCTAATAATATGAGTTAGATTGATAATAGTGAGTGTAATAAGTATAGTAATTATGGTTCTATTGCTCATATAAGCATAATATGGTTAATAATATGAGTTAGATTGATAATAATAAGAGTAATAAGTATAGTAATTCTCGTTCTACCTATCATTTAAGCATAATATGGCTAATAATATGAGTTAGGTTGATAAACATAAGAATAATAAATATAGTAATTGTCGTTCTATCGATCATATAAGCATAATATGGCTAATAATATGAGTTACGTTGACAATAATAAGAGTAATAAGTATAGTAATTGTCGTTCTATTGATCACATAAGCATAATATGGCTAATCATATGAGTTAGAACGATAATAATAAGAGTAGTGGGTATAGTAATTGTCGTTCTATCGATCATTTAAGCATGATATGGCTAATAATATGAGTTACGTTGACCATAATAAGAGTAATAAGTATAGTAATTGTCGTTCTATCGATCACATAAGCATAATATGGCTAATAATATGAGTTAGATTGATAATAATAAGAGTTGTGGGTATAGTAATTGTCGTTCTATCGATCATATAAGCATAATATGGCTAATAATATGAGTTAGATTGATAATAATAAGACTAATAAGTATAGTAATTGCCGTTCTATCGATCATATAAGCATAATATGGCTAATAATATGAGTTACGTTGACAATAATAAGAGTAATAAGAATAGTAATTGTCGTTCTATCGATCATATAAGCATAATATGGTTAACAATATGAGTTAGATTGATAATAGTGAGTGTAATAAGTATAGTAATTGTCGTTCTGTCGATCATATAAGCATAATATGGCTAATAATACGAGTTAGATTGATAATAATAAGAGTAGTGGGTATAGTAATTGTCGTTCTATCGATCATATAAGCATAATATGGCTAATAATATGAGTTACGTTGACAATAATAAGAGTAATATGTATAGTAATTGTCGTTCTATCGATCATATAAGCATAATATGGTTAATAATATGAGTTAGATTGATAATAGTAAGAGTAATAAGTATAGTAATTGTCGTCCTATCGATCATATCTGCATAATATGGTTAATAATATGAGTTAGATTGATAATAGTGAGTGTAATAAGTATAGTAATTTTCGTTCTATCGATCACATAAGCATAATATGGCTAATAATACGAGTTAGATCGATAATAACAAGAGTAGTGGGTATAGTAATTGTCGTTCTATCCATCAGTTAAGCATAATATGGCTAATAGTATGAGTTAGGTTGATAAAAATAAGAATAATAAGTATAGCAATTGTCGTTCTATCGATCATATAAGCATAATATGGCTAATAATATGAGTTACGTTGACGATAATAAGAGTAATAAGTATAGTAATTGTCGTTCTATCGATCATATAAGCATAATATGGATAATAATATGAGTTAGATTGATAATAGTGAGTGTAATAAGTATAGTAATTGTCGTTCTGTCGATCATATAAGCATAATATGGCTAATAATATGAGTTACGTTGACCATAATAAGAGTAATAAGTATAGTAATTGTCGTTCTATCGATCATATAAGGATAGTATGGATAATAATATGAGTTAGATTGATAATAGTAAGAGTAATAAGTATAGTAATTGTCGTCCTATCGATCATATCTGCATAATATGGTTAATAATATGAGTTAGATTGATGATAGTGAGTGTAATAAGTATATTAATTGTCGTTCTGTCGATCATATAAGCATAATATGGCTAATAATATGAGTTATATTGATAATAATAAGAGTAATAAGTATAGTAATTGTCGTTCTATCGATCACATAAGCATAATATGGCTAACAATATGAGTTAGATTGATAATAATAAGAGTAATAAGTATAGTAATTATCGTTCTATCGATCACATAAGCATAATATGGCTAATAATATGAGTTAGATTGATAATAGTGAGTGTAATAAGTATAGTAATTATGGTTCTATTGCTCATATAAGCATAATATGGTTAATAATATGAGTTAGATTGATAATAATAAGAGTAATAAGTATAGTAATTCTCGTTCTACCTATCATTTAAGCATAATATGGCTAATAATATGAGTTAGGTTGATAAACATATGAATAATAAATATAGTAATTGTCGTTCTATCGATCATATAAGCATAATATGGCTAATAATATGAGTTACGTTGACAATAATAAGAGTAATAAGTATAGTAATTGTCGTTCTATTGATCACATAAGCATAATATGGCTAACAATATGAGTTAGACTGATAATAATAAGAGTAATAAGTATAGTAATTATCGTTCTATCTATCATTTAAGTATAATACGGCTAATAATATGAGTTAGGTTGATAATAGTGAGTGTAATAAGTATAGTAATTGTCGTTCTATCGATCATATAAGCATAATATGGCTAATAATATGAGTTACGTTGACCATAATAAGAGAAATAAGTATAGTAATTGCGTTCTATCGATCACATAAGCATAATATGGCTAATAATATGAGTTAGATTGATAATAATAAGAGTAATAAGTATAGTGATTGTCGTTCTATCGATCATATAAGCATAATACGTCTAATAATATGAGTTAGATTGATAATAATAGGAGTAATGAGTATATTAATTGTCGTTCTATCGATCACATAAGCATAATATGGCTAATAATATGAGTTAGATTGATAATAATAGGAGTAATGAGTATATTAATTGTCGTTCTATCGATCACATAAGCATAATATGGCTAACAATATGAGTTAGACTGATAATAATAAGAGTAATAAGTACAGTAATTATCGTTCTATCGATCACATGAGCATAATATGGCTAATAATATGAGTTAGATTGATAATAATAAGACTAATAAGTATAGTAATTGTCGTTCTATCGATCATATAAGCATAATATGGGTAATAATATGAGTTAGATTGATAATAATAAGAGTAGTGGGTATAGTAATTGTCGTTCTATCGATCATATAAGCATAATATGGCTAATAATATGAGTTAGATTGATAATAATAAGAGTAGTGGGTATAGTAATTGTCGTTCTATCGATCATATAAGCATAATATAGCTAATAATATGAGTTAGATTGATAATAATAAGACTAATAAGTATAGTAATTGTCGTTCTATCGATCATATAAGCATAATATGGCTAATAATATGAGTTAGATTGATAATAATAAGAGTAATAAGTATAGTAATTGTCGTTCTATCGATCACATAAGCATAATATGGCTAATAATATGAGTTAGATTGATAATAATAAGACTAATAAGTATAGTAATTGTCGTTCTATCGATCATATAAGCATAATATGGCTAATAATATGAGTTACGTTGACAATAATAAGAGTAATAAGAATAGTAATTGTCGTTGTATCGATCATAAAAGCATAATATTGTTAATAATATGAGTTAGATTGATAATAGTGAGTGTAATAAGTATAGTAATTGTCGTTCTATCGATCATTTAAGCATAATATGGCTAATAATATGAGTTACGTTCACAATAATAAGAGTAATAAGTATAGTAATTGTCGTTCTATCGATCATATAAGCATAATATGGTTAATAATATGAGTTAGATTGATAATAGTGAGTGTAATCAGTATAGTAATTGTCGTTCTATCGATCATATAAGCATAATGTAGCTAATAATATGAGTTAGATTGATAATAATAAGACTAATAAGTATAGTAATTGTCGTTCTATCGATCATATAACCATAATATGGCTAATAATATGAGTTACGTTGACCATAATAAGAGTAATAAGTATAGTAATTGTCGTTCTATCGATCATATAAGCATAATATGGTTAATAATATGAGTTAGATTGATAATAGTGAGTGTAATAAGTATAGTAATTGTCCTTCTGTCGATCATATAAGCATAATATGGCTAATAATATGCGTTAGATTGATAATAATAAGAGTAATAAGTATAGCAATTGTCGTTCTATCGATCATTTAAGCATAACATGGCTAATAATATGCGTTAGATTGATAATAATAAGAGTAATAAGTATAGCAATTGTCGTTCTATCGATCACATAAGCATAATATGGCTAACAATATGAGTTAGATTGATAATAATAAGAGTAATAAGTATAGTAATTATCGTTCTATCGATCACATAAGCATAATATGGCTAATAATATGAGTTAGATTGATAATAGTGAGTGTAATAAGTATAGTAATTATGGTTCTATTGCTCATATAAGCATAATATGGTTAATAATATGAGTTAGATTGATAATAATAAGAGTAATAAGTATAGTAATTCTCGTTCTACCTATCATTTAAGCATAATATGGCTAATAATATGAGTTAGGTTGATAAACATAAGAATAATAAATATAGTAATTGTCGTTCTATCGATCATATAAGCATAATATGGCTAATAATATGAGTTACGTTGACAATAATAAGAGTAATAAGTATAGTAATTGTCGTTCTATTGATCACATAAGCATAATATGGCTAACAATATGAGTTAGACTGATAATAATAAGAGTAATAAGTATAGTAATTATCGTTCTATCGATCACATGAGCATAATATGGCTAATAATATGAGTTAGATTGATAATAATAAGACTAATAAGTATAGTAATTGTCGTTCTATCGATCGTATAAGCATAATATGGGTAATAATATGAGTTAGATTGATAATAATAAGAGTAGTGGGTATAGTAATTGTCGTTCTATCGATCATATAAGCATAATATGGCTAATAATATGAGTTACGTTGACAATGATAAGAGTAATAAGTATAGTAATTGTCGTTCTATCGATCATATAAGCATAATATGGTTAATAATATGAGTTGGATTGATAATAGTGAGTGTAATAAGTATAGCAATTGTCGTTCTGTCGATCATATAAGCATAATATGGCTAATAATATGGGTTAGATTGATAATAATAAGAGTAATAAGTATAGTCATTGTCGTTCTATCGATCACATAAGCATAATATGGCTAACAATATGAGTTAGACTGATAATAATAAGAGTAATAAGTATAGTAATTATCGTTCTATCGATCACATGAGCATAATATGGCTAATAATATGAGTTAGATTGATAATAATAAGACTAATAAGTATAGTAATTGTCGTTCTATCGATCATATAACCATAATATGGCTAATAATATGAGTTACGTTGACCATAATAAGAGTAATAAGTATAGTAATGGTCGTTCTATCGATCATATAAGCATAATATGGTTAATAATATGAGTTAGATTGATAATAGTGAGTGTAATAAGTATAGTAATTGTCCTTCTGTCGATCATATAAGCATAATATGGCTAATAATATGCGTTAGATTGATAATAATAAGAGTAATAAGTATAGCAATTGTCGTTCTATCGATCATTTAAGCATAATATGGCTAATAATATGCGTTAGATTGATAATAATAAGAGTAATAAGTATAGCAATTGTCGTTCTATCGATCATTTAAGCATAATATGGCTAATAATATGAGTCAGGTTGATAAAAATAAGAATAATAAGTATTGTAATTGTCGTTCTATCGATCATATAAGCATAATATGGCTAATAATATGAGTTACGTTCACAATAATAAGAGTAATATGTATAGTAATTGTCGTTCTATCGATCATATAAGCATAATATGGTCAATAATATGAGTTACATTGATAATAGTGAGTGTAATAAGTATAGTAATTGTCGTTCTGTCGATCATATCTGCATAATATGGTTAATAATATGAGTTAGATTGATAATAGTGAGTGTAATAAGTATAGTAATTTTCGTTCTATCGATCACATAAGCATAATATGGCTAATAATATGAGTTAGATTGATAATAATAAGAGTTGTGGGTATAGTAATTGTCGTTCTATCGATCATATAAGCATAATATGGCTAATAATATGAGTTAGATTGATAATAATAAGACTAATAAGTATAGTAATTGTCGTTCTATCGATCATATAAGCATAATATGGCTAATAATATGAGTTACGTTGACAATAATAAGAGTAATAAGCATAGTAATTGTCGTTCTATTGATCACATAAGCATAATATGGTCAATAATATGAGTTAGATTGATAATAGTGAGTGTAATAAGTATAGTTATTGTCGTTCTGTCGATCATATCTGCATAATATGGTTAATAATATGAGTTAGATTGATAATAGTGAGTGTAATAAGTATAGTAATTATGGTTCTATTGCTCATATAAGCATAATATGGTTAATAATATGAGTTAGATTGATAATAATAAGAGTAATAAGTATAGTAATTGTCGTTCTATCTATCATTTAAGCATAATACGGCTAATAACATGAGTTAGGTTGATAAACATAGGAATAATAAATATAGTAATTGTCGTTCTATCGATCATATAAGCGTAATATGGCTAATAATATGAGTTACGTTGACAATAATAAGAGTAATAAGTATAATAATTGTCGTTCTATTGATCACATAAGCATAATATGGCTAATCATATGAGTTAGAACGATAATAACAAGAGTAGTGGGTATAGTAATTGTCGTTCTATCGATCATTTAAGCATAATATGGCTAATAATATGAGTTAGGTTGATAAAAATAAGAATAATAAGTATAGTAATTGTCGTTCTATCGATCATATAAGCATAATATGGCTAATAATATGAGTTACGTTGACCATAATAAGAGTAATAAGTATAGTAATTGTCGTTCTATCGATCATATAAGCATAATATGGTTAATAATATGAGTTAGATTGATAATAGTGAGTGTAATAAGTATAGTAATTGTCCTTCTGTCGATCATATAAGCATAATATGGCTAATAATATGCGTTAGATTGATAATAATAGGAGTAATAAGTATAGCAATTGTCGTTCTATCGATCATTTAAGCATAATATGGCTAATAATATGAGTCAGGTTGATAAAAATAAGAATAATAAGTATTGTAATTGTCGGTCTATCGATCATATAAGTATAATATGGCTAATAATATGAGTTACGTTGACAATAATAAGAGTAATAAGTATAGTAACTGTCGTTCTATCGATCATATAAGCATAATATGGTTAATAATATGAGTTAGATTGATAATAGTGAGTGTAATAAGTGTAGCAATTGCCGTTCTGTCGATCATATAAGCATAATATGGCTAATAATATGGGTTAGATTGATAATAATAAGAGTAATAAGTATAGTAATTTTCGTTCCATCGATCACATAAGCATAATATGGCTAATAATATGAGTTAGATTGATAATAATAAGAGTTGTGGGTATAGTAATTGTCGTTCTATCGATCATATAAGCATAATATGGCTAATAATATGAGTTAGATTGATAATAATAAGACTAATAAGTATAGTAATTGTCGTTTTATCGATCATATAAGCATAATATGGCTAATAATATGAGTTACGTTCACAATAATAAGAGTAATAAGTATAGTAATTGTCGTTCTATCGATCATATAAGCATAATATGGTTAATAATATGAGTTAGATTGATAATAGTGAGTGTAATAAGTATAGTAATTGTCGTTGTGTCGATCATATAAGCATAATATGACTAATAATATGAGTTAGATTGATAATAATAAGAGTAGTGGGTATAGTAATTGTCGTTCTATCGATCATATAAGCATAATATGGCTAATAATATGAGTTACGTTGACAATAATAAGAGTAATATGTATAGTAATTGTCGTTCTATCGATCATATAAGCATAATATGGTTAATAATATGAGTTAGATTGATAATAGTAAGAGTAATAAGTATAGTAATTGTCGTCCTATCGATCATATCTGCATAATATGGTTAATAATATGAGTTAGATTGATAATAGTGAGTGTAATAAGTATAGTAATTTTCGTTCTATCGATCACATAAGCATAATATGGCTAATAATACGAGTTAGATCGATAATAACAAGAGTAGTGGGTATAGTAATTGTCGTTCTATCCATCAGTTAAGCATAATATGGCTAATAGTATGAGTTAGGTTGATAAAAATAAGAATAATAAGTATAGCAATTGTCGTTCTATCGATCATATAAGCATAATATGGCTAATAATATGAGTTACGTTGACCATAATAAGAGTAATAAGTATAGTAATTGTCGTTCTATCGATCATATAAGCATAATATGGATAATGATATGAGTTAGATTGATAATAGTGAGTGTAATAAGTATAGTAATTGTCGTTCTGTCGATCATATAAGCATAATACGGCTAATAATATGAGTTACGTTGACCATAATAAGAGTAATAAGTATAGTAATTGTCGTTCTATCGATCATATAAGCATAGTATGGATAATAATATGAGTTAGATTGATAATAGTAAGAGTAATAAGTATAGTAATTGTCGTCCTATCGATCATATCTGCATAATATGGTTAATAATATGAGTTAGATTGATGATAGTGAGTGTAATAAGTATATTAATTGTCGTTCTGTCGATCATATAAGCATAATATGGCTAATAATATGAGTTATATTGATAATAATAAGAGTAATAAGTATAGTAATTGTCGTTCTATCGATCACATAAGCATAATATGGCTAACAATATGAGTTAGATTGATAATAATAAGAGTAATAAGTATAGTAATTATCGTTCTATCGATCACATAAGCATAATATGGCTAATAATATGAGTTAGATTGATAATAGTGAGTGTAATAAGTATAGTAATTATGGTTCTATTGCTCATATAAGCATAATATGGTTAATAATATGAGTTAGATTGATAATAATAAGAGTAATAAGTATAGTAATTCTCGTTCTACCTATCATTTAAGCATAATATGGCTAATAATATGAGTTAGGTTGATAAACATAAGAATAATAAGTATAGTAATTGTCGTTCTATCGATCATATAAGCATAATATGGCTAATAATATGAGTTACGTTGACCATAATAAGAGAAATAAGTATAGTAATTGCGTTCTATCGATCACATAAGCATAATATGGCTAATAATATGAGTTAGATTGATAATAATAAGAGTAATAAGTATAGTGATTGTCGTTCTATCGATCATATAAGCATAATACGTCTAATAATATGAGTTAGATTGATAATAATAGGAGTAATGAGTATATTAATTGTCGTTCTATCGATCACATAAGCATAATATGGCTAATAATATGAGTTAGATTGATAATAATAGGAGTAATGAGTATATTAATTGTCGTTCTATCGATCACATAAGCATAATATGGCTAACAATATGAGTTAGACTGATAATAATAAGAGCAATAAGTATAGTAATTATCGTTCTATCGATCACATGAGCATAATATGGCTAATAATATGAGTTAGATTGATAATAATAAGACTAATAAGTATAGTAATTGTCGTTCTATCGATCATATAAGCATAATATGGGTAATAATATGAGTTAGATTGATAATAATAAGAGTAGTGGGTATAGTAATTGTCGTTCTATCGATCATATAAGCATAATATGGCTAATAATATGAGTTACGTTGACAATGATAAGAGTAATAAGTATAGTAATTGTCGTTCTATCGATCATATAAGCATAATATGGTTAATAATATGAGTTGGATTGATAATAGTGGGTGTAATAAGTATAGCAATTGTCGTTCTGTCGATCATATAAGCCTAATATGGCTAATAATATGGGTTAGATTGATAATAATAAGAGTAATAAGTATAGTCATTGTCGTTCTATCGATCACATAAGCATAATATGGCTAACAATATGAGTTAGACTGATAATAATAAGAGTAATAAGTATAGTAATTATCGTTCTATCGATCACATGAGCATAATATGGCTAATAATATGAGTTAGATTGATAATAATAAGACTAATAAGTATAGTAATTGTCGTTCTATCGATCATATAACCATAATATGGCTAATAATATGAGTTACGTTGACCATAATAAGAGTAATAAGTATAGTAATTGTCGTTCTATCGATCATATAAGCATAATATGGTTAATAATATGAGTTAGATTGATAATAGTGAGTGTAATAAGTGTAGCAATTGCCGTTCTGTCGATCATATAAGCATAATATGGCTAATAATATGGGTTAGATTGATAATAATAAGAGTAATAAGTATAGTAATTTTCGTTCTGTCGATTATATAAGCATAATATGGCTAATAATATGAGTTAGATTGATAATAATAAGAGTAGTGGGTATAGTAATTGTCGTTCTATCGATCATATAAGCATAATATAGCTAATAATATGAGTTAGATTGATAATAATAAGACTAATAAGTATAGTAATTGTCGTTCTATCGATCATATAAGCATAATATGGCTAATAATATGAGTTACGTTGACAATAATAAGAGTAATATGTATAGTAATTGTCGTTCTATCGATCATATAAGCATAATATGGTTAATAATATGAGTTAGATTGACAATAGTGAGTGTAATAAGTATAGTAAATGTCGTTCTGTCGATCATATAAGCATAAAATGGCTAATAATATGAGTTAGATTGATAATAATAAGAGTGATATGTATAGTAATTGTCGTTCTATCGATCATTTAAGCATAATATGGCTAATAATATGAGTTAGGTTGATGAAAAAAAGAATAATAAGTATAGTAATTGTCGTTCTATCGATCATATAAGCATAATATGGCTAATAATATAAGTTAGATTGATAATAGTAAGAGTAATAAGTATAGTAAATGTCGTGCTATCGATCATATCTGCATAATATGGTTAATAATATGAGTTACATTGATAATAGTGAGTGAAATAAGTATAGTAATTGACGTTCTATCGATCATATTAGCATAATATGGTTAATAGTATGAGTTAGATTGATGATAGTGAGTGTAATAAGTATATTAATTGTCGTTCTGTCGATCATATAAGCATAATATGGCTAATAATATGAGTTATATTGATAATAATAAGAGCAATAAGTATAGTAATAGTCGTTCTATCGATCATATAAGCATAATATGGCTAATAATATGAGTTACGTTGACAATGATAAGAGTAATAAGTATAGTAATTGTCGTTCTATCGATCATATAAGCATAATATGGTTAATAATATGAGTTAGATTGATAATAGTGAGTGTAATAAGTATAGCAATTGTCGTTCTGTCGATCATATAAGCATAATATGGCTAATAATATGGGTTAGATTGATAATAATAAGAGTAATAAGTATAGTAATTGTCGTTCTATCGATCACATAAGCATAATATGGCTAATAATATGAGTTAGATTGATAATAATAAGACTAATAAGTATAGTAATTGTCGTTCTATCGATCATATAAGCATAATATGGCTAATAATATGAGTTACGTTGACAATAATAAGAGTAATAAGAATAGTAATTGTCGTTGTATCGATCATAAAAGCATAATATTGTTAATAATATGAGTTAGATTGATAATAGTGAGTGTAATAAGTATAGTAATTGTCGTTCTATCGATCATTTAAGCATAATATGGCTAATAATATGAGTTACGTTCACAATAATAAGAGTAATAAGTATAGTAATTGTCGTTCTATCGATCATATAAGCATAATATGGTTAATAATATGAGTTAGATTGATAATAGTGAGTGTAATCAGTATAGTAATTGTCGTTCTATCGATCATATAAGCATAATGTAGCTAATAATATGAGTTAGATTGATAATAATAAGACTAATAAGTATAGTAATTGTCGTTCTATCGATCATATAACCATAATATGGCTAATAATATGAGTTACGTTGACCATAATAAGAGTAATAAGTATAGTAATTGTCGTTCTATCGATCATATAAGCATAATATGGTTAATAATATGAGTTAGATTGATAATAGTGAGTGTAATAAGTATAGTAATTGTCCTTCTGTCGATCATATAAGCATAATATGGCTAATAATATGCGTTAGATTGATAATAATAAGAGTAATAAGTATAGCAATTGTCGTTCTATCGATCATTTAAGCATAATATGGCTAATAATATGCGTTAGATTGATAATAATAAGAGTAATAAGTATAGCAATTGTCGTTCTATCGATCATTTAAGCATAATATGGCTAATAATATGAGTCAGGTTGATAAAAATAAGAATAATAAGTATTGTAATTGTCGTTCTATCGATCATATAAGCATAATATGGCTAATAATATGAGTTACGTTCACAATAATAAGAGTAATAAGTATAGTAATTGTCGTTCTATCGATCATATAAGCATAATATGGTTAATAATATGAGTTGGATTGATAATAGTGGGTGTAATAAGTATAGCAATTGTCGTTCTGTCGATCATATAAGCATAATATGGCTAATAATATGGGTTAGATTGATAATAATAAGAGTAATAAGTATAGTCATTGTCGTTCTATCGATCACATAAGCATAATATGGCTAACAATATGAGTTAGACTGATAATAATAAGAGTAATAAGTATAGTAATTATCGTTCTATCGATCACATGAGCATAATATGGCTAATAATATGAGTTAGATTGATAATAATAAGACTAATAAGTATAGTAATTGTCGTTCTATCGATCATATAACCATAATATGGCTAATAATATGAGTTACGTTGACCATAATAAGAGTAATAAGTATAGTAATTGTCGTTCTATCGATCATATAAGCATAATATGGTTAATAATATGAGTTAGATTGATAATAGTGAGTGTAATAAGTGTAGCAATTGCCGTTCTGTCGATCATATAAGCATAATATGGCTAATAATATGGGTTAGATTGATAATAATAAGAGTAATAAGTATAGTAATTTTCGTTCTGTCGATTATATAAGCATAATATGGCTAATAATATGAGTTAGATTGATAATAATAAGAGTAGTGGGTATAGTAATTGTCGTTCTATCGATCATATAAGCATAATATAGCTAATAATATGAGTTAGATTGATAATAATAAGACTAATAAGTATAGTAATTGTCGTTCTATCGATCATATAAGCATAATATGGCTAATAATATGAGTTACGTTGACAATAATAAGAGTAATATGTATAGTAATTGTCGTTCTATCGATCATATAAGCATAATATGGTTAATAATATGAGTTAGATTGACAATAGTGAGTGTAATAAGTATAGTAATTGTCGTTCTGTCGATCATATAAGCATAAAATGGCTAATAATATGAGTTAGATTGATAATAATAAGAGTGATATGTATAGTAATTGTCGTTCTATCGATCATTTAAGCATAATATGGCTAATAATATGAGTTAGGTTGATGAAAAAAAGAATAATAAGTATAGTAATTGTCGTTCTATCGATCATATAAGCATAATATGGCTAATAATATAAGTTAGATTGATAATAGTAAGAGTAATAAGTATAGTAAATGTCGTGCTATCGATCATATCTGCATAATATGGTTAATAATATGAGTTACATTGATAATAGTGAGTGAAATAAGTATAGTAATTGACGTTCTATCGATCATATTAGCATAATATGGTTAATAGTATGAGTTAGATTGATGATAGTGAGTGTAATAAGTATATTAATTGTCGTTCTGTCGATCATATAAGCATAATATGGCTAATAATATGAGTTATATTGATAATAATAAGAGCAATAAGTATAGTAATAGTCGTTCTATCGATCATATAAGCATAATATGGCTAATAATATGAGTTACGTTGACAATGATAAGAGTAATAAGTATAGTAATTGTCGTTCTATCGATCATATAAGCATAATATGGTTAATAATATGAGTTAGATTGATAATAGTGAGTGTAATAAGTATAGCAATTGTCGTTCTGTCGATCATATAAGCATAATATGGCTAATAATATGGGTTAGATTGATAATAATAAGAGTAATAAGTATAGTAATTGTCGTTCTATCGATCACATAAGCATAATATGGCTAATAATATGAGTTAGATTGATAATAATAAGACTAATAAGTATAGTAATTGTCGTTCTATCGATCATATAAGCATAATATGGCTAATAATATGAGTTACGTTGACAATAATAAGAGTAATAAGAATAGTAATTGTCGTTGTATCGATCATAAAAGCATAATATTGTTAATAATATGAGTTAGATTGATAATAGTGAGTGTAATAAGTATAGTAATTGTCGTTCTATCGATCATTTAAGCATAATATGGCTAATAATATGAGTTACGTTCACAATAATAAGAGTAATAAGTATAGTAATTGTCGTTCTATCGATCATATAAGCATAATATGGTTAATAATATGAGTTAGATTGATAATAGTGAGTGTAATCAGTATAGTAATTGTCGTTCTATCGATCATATAAGCATAATGTAGCTAATAATATGAGTTAGATTGATAATAATAAGACTAATAAGTATAGTAATTGTCGTTCTATCGATCATATAACCATAATATGGCTAATAATATGAGTTACGTTGACCATAATAAGAGTAATAAGTATAGTAATTGTCGTTCTATCGATCATATAAGCATAATATGGTTAATAATATGAGTTAGATTGATAATAGTGAGTGTAATAAGTATAGTAATTGTCCTTCTGTCGATCATATAAGCATAATATGGCTAATAATATGCGTTAGATTGATAATAATAAGAGTAATAAGTATAGCAATTGTCGTTCTATCGATCATTTAAGCATAATATGGCTAATAATATGCGTTAGATTGATAATAATAAGAGTAATAAGTATAGCAATTGTCGTTCTATCGATCATTTAAGCATAATATGGCTAATAATATGAGTCAGGTTGATAAAAATAAGAATAATAAGTATTGTAATTGTCGTTCTATCGATCATATAAGCATAATATGGCTAATAATATGAGTTACGTTCACAATAATAAGAGTAATAAGTATAGTAATTGTCGTTCTATCGATCATATAAGCATAATATGGTTAATAATATGAGTTAGATTGATAATAGTGAGTGTAATAAGTATAGTAATTGTCGTTCTGTCGATCATATAAGCATAATATGGCTAATAATATGAGTTACGTTGACCATAATAAGAGTAATAAGTATAGTAATTGTCGTTCTATCGATCATATAAGCATAGTATGGATAATAATATGAGTTAGATTGATAATAGTAAGAGTAATAAGTATAGTAATTGTCGTCCTATCGATCATATCTGCATAATATGGTTAATAATATGAGTTAGATTGATGATAGTGAGTGTAATAAGTATATTAATTGTCGTTCTGTCGATCATATAAGCATAATATGGCTAATAATATGAGTTATATTGATAATAATAAGAGTAATAAGTATAGTAATTGTCGTTCTATCGATCACATAAGCATAATATGGCTAACAATATGAGTTAGATTGATAATAATAAGAGTAATAAGTATAGTAATTATCGTTCTATCGATCACATAAGCATAATATGGCTAATAATATGAGTTAGATTGATAATAGTGAGTGTAATAAGTATAGTAATTATGGTTCTATTGCTCATATAAGCATAATATGGTTAATAATATGAGTTAGATTGATAATAATAAGAGTAATAAGTATAGTAATTCTCGTTCTACCTATCATTTAAGCATAATATGGCTAATAATATGAGTTAGGTTGATAAACATAAGAATAATAAATATAGTAATTGTCGTTCTATCGATCATATAAGCATAATATGGCTAATAATATGAGTTACGTTGACAATAATAAGAGTAATAAGTATAGTAATTGTCGTTCTATTGATCACATAAGCATAATATGGCTAACAATATGAGTTAGACTGATAATAATAAGAGTAATAAGTATAGTAATTATCGTTCTATCGATCACATGAGCATAATATGGCTAATAATATGAGTTAGATTGATAATAATAAGACTAATAAGTATAGTAATTGTCGTTCTATCGATCATATAAGCATAATATGGGTAATAATATGAGTTAGATTGATAATAATAAGAGTAGTGGGTATAGTAATTGTCGTTCTATCGATCATATAACCATAATATGGCTAATAATATGAGTTACGTTGACCATAATAAGAGTAATAAGTATAGTAATTGTCGTTCTATCGATCATATAAGCATAATATGGTTAATAATATGAGTTAGATTGATAATAGTGAGTGTAATAAGTATAGTAATTGTCCTTCTGTCGATCATATAAGCATAATATGGCTAATAATATGCGTTAGATTGATAATAATAAGAGTAATAAGTATAGCAATTGTCGTTCTATCGATCATTTAAGCATAATATGGCTAATAATATGCGTTAGATTGATAATAATAAGAGTAATAAGTATAGCAATTGTCGTTCTATCGATCATTTAAGCATAATATGGCTAATAATATGAGTCAGGTTGATAAAAATAAGAATAATAAGTATTGTAATTGTCGTTCTATCGATCATATAAGCATAATATGGCTAATAATATGAGTTACGTTCACAATAATAAGAGTAATAAGTATAGTAATTGTCGTTCTATCGATCATATAAGCATAATATGGTTAATAATATGAGTTAGATTGATAATAGTGAGTGTAATAAGTATAGTAATTGTCGTTCTGTCGATCATATAAGCATAATATGGCTAATAATATGAGTTACGTTGACCATAATAAGAGTAATAAGTATAGTAATTGTCGTTCTATCGATCATATAAGCATAGTATGGATAATAATATGAGTTAGATTGATAATAGTAAGAGTAATAAGTATAGTAATTGTCGTCCTATCGATCATATCTGCATAATATGGTTAATAATATGAGTTAGATTGATGATAGTGAGTGTAATAAGTATATTAATTGTCGTTCTGTCGATCATATAAGCATAATATGGCTAATAATATGAGTTATATTGATAATAATAAGAGTAATAAGTATAGTAATTGTCGTTCTATCGATCACATAAGCATAATATGGCTAACAATATGAGTTAGATTGATAATAATAAGAGTAATAAGTATAGTAATTATCGTTCTATCGATCACATAAGCATAATATGGCTAATAATATGAGTTAGATTGATAATAGTGAGTGTAATAAGTATAGTAATTATGGTTCTATTGCTCATATAAGCATAATATGGTTAATAATATGAGTTAGATTGATAATAATAAGAGTAATAAGTATAGTAATTCTCGTTCTACCTATCATTTAAGCATAATATGGCTAATAATATGAGTTAGGTTGATAAACATAAGAATAATAAATATAGTAATTGTCGTTCTATCGATCATATAAGCATAATATGGCTAATAATATGAGTTACGTTGACAATAATAAGAGTAATAAGTATAGTAATTGTCGTTCTATTGATCACATAAGCATAATATGGCTAACAATATGAGTTAGACTGATAATAATAAGAGTAATAAGTATAGTAATTATCGTTCTATCGATCACATGAGCATAATATGGCTAATAATATGAGTTAGATTGATAATAATAAGACTAATAAGTATAGTAATTGTCGTTCTATCGATCATATAAGCATAATATGGGTAATAATATGAGTTAGATTGATAATAATAAGAGTAGTGGGTATAGTAATTGTCGTTCTATCGATCATATAAGCATAATATGGCTAATAATATGAGTTACGTTGACAATGATAAGAGTAATAAGTATAGTAATTGTCGTTCTATCGATCATATAAGCATAATATGGTTAATAATATGAGTTGGATTGATAATAGTGAGTGTAATAAGTATAGCAATTGTCGTTCTGTCGATCATATAAGCATAATATGGCTAATAATATGGGTTAGATTGATAATAATAAGAGTAATAAGTATAGTCATTGTCGTTCTATCGATCACATAAGCATAATATGGCTAACAATATGAGTTAGACTGATAATAATAAGAGTAATAAGTATAGTAATTATCGTTCTATCGATCACATGAGCATAATATGGCTAATAATATGAGTTAGATTGATAATAATAAGACTAATAAGTATAGTAATTGTCGTTCTATCGATCATATAACCATAATATGGCTAATAATATGAGTTACGTTGACCATAATAAGAGTAATAAGTATAGTAATTGTCGTTCTATCGATCATATAAGCATAATATGGTTAATAATATGAGTTAGATTGATAATAGTGAGTGTAATAAGTATAGTAATTGTCCTTCTGTCGATCATATAAGCATAATATGGCTAATAATATGCGTTAGATTGATAATAATAAGAGTAATAAGTATAGCAATTGTCGTTCTTTCGATCATTTAAGCATAATATGGCTAATAATATGCGTTAGATTGATAATAATAAGAGTAATAAGTATAGCAATTGTCGTTCTATCGATCATTTAAGCATAATATGGCTAATAATATGAGTCAGGTTGATAAAAATAAGAATAATAAGTATTGTAATTGTCGTTCTATCGATCATATAAGCATAATATGGCTAATAATATGAGTTACGTTCACAATAATAAGAGTAATATGTATAGTAATTGTCGTTCTATCGATCATATAAGCATAATATGGTCAATAATATGAGTTACATTGATAATAGTGAGTGTAATAAGTATAGTAATTGTCGTTCTGTCGATCATATCTGCATAATATGGTTAATAATATGAGTTAGATTGATAATAGTGAGTGTAATAAGTATAGTAATTTTCGTTCTATCGATCACATAAGCATAATATGGCTAATAATATGAGTTAGATTGATAATAATAAGAGTTGTGGGTATAGTAATTGTCGTTCTATCGATCATATAAGCATAATATGGCTAATAATATGAGTTAGATTGATAATAATAAGACTAATAAGTATAGTAATTGTCGTTCTATCGATCATATAAGCATAATATGGCTAATAATATGAGTTACGTTGACAATAATAAGAGTAATAAGCATAGTAATTGTCGTTCTATTGATCACATAAGCATAATATGGTCAATAATATGAGTTAGATTGATAATAGTGAGTGTAATAAGTATAGTTATTGTCGTTCTGTCGATCATATCTGCATAATATGGTTAATAATATGAGTTAGATTGATAATAGTGAGTGTAATAAGTATAGTAATTATGGTTCTATTGCTCATATAAGCATAATATGGTTAATAATATGAGTTAGATTGACAATAATAAGAGTAATAAGTATAGTAATTGTCGTTCTCTCGATCACATAAGCATAAAATGGCTAATAATGTGAGTTAGATTGATAATAATAAGAGTAATGAGTATAGTAATTGTAGTTCTATCGATCATATCTGCATAATATGGCTAATAATATGAGTTAGATTGATAATAGTAAGAGTAATAAGTATAGTAATTGTCGTCCTATCAATCATATCTGCATAATATGGTTAATAATATGAGTTAGATTGATAATAGTGAGTGTAATAAGTATAGTAATTTTCGTTCTATCGATCACATAAGCATAATATGGCTAATAATATGAGTTAGATTGATAATAATAAGAGTTGTGGGTATAGTAATTGTCGTTCTATCGATCATATAAGCATAATATGGCTAATAATATGAGTTAGATTGATAATAATAAGACTAATAAGTATAGTAATTGTCGTTCTATCGATCATATAAGCATAATATGGCTAATAATATGAGTTACGTTGACAATAATAAGAGTAATAAGTATAGTAATTGTCGTTCTATTGATCACATAAGCATAATATGGCTAATCATATGAGTTAGATCGATAATAACAAGAGTAGTGGGTATAGTAATTGTCGTTCTATCGATCATTTAAGCATAATATGGCTAATAGTATGAGTTAGGTTGATAAAAATAAGAATAATAAGTATAGCAATTGTCGTTCTATCGATCATGTAAGCATAATATGGCTAATAATATGAGTTACGTTGACCATAATAAGAGTAATAAGTATAGTAATTGTCGTTCTATCGATCATATAAGCATAATATGGATAATAATATGAGTTAGATTGATAATAGTGAGTGTAATAAGTATAGTAATTGTCGTTCTGTCGATCATATAAGCATAATATGGCTAATAGTATGAGTCAGGTTGATAAAAATAAGAATAATAAGTATCGTAATTGTCGTTCTATCGATCATATAAGCATAATATGGCTAATAATATGAGTTACGTTGACAATAATAAGAGTAATAAGTATAGTAATTGTCGTTCTATCGATCATATAAGCATAATATGGTTAATAATATGAGTTAGATTGATAATAGTGAGTGTAATAAGTATAGCAATTGTCGTTCTGTCGATCATATAAGCATAATATGGCTAATAATATGGGTTAGATTGATAATAATAAGACTAATAAGTATAGTAATTGTCGTTCTATCGATCATATAAGCATAATATGGCTAATAATATGAGTTACGTTCACAATAATAAGAGTAATAAGTTTAGTAATTGTCGTTCTATCGATCATATAAGCATAATATGGCTAATAATATGAGTTACGTTGACAATAATAAGAGTAATAAGTATAGTAATTGTCGTTCTATTGATCACATAAGCATAATATGGCTAATCATATGAGGTAGATCGATAATAACAAGAGTAGTGGGTATAGTAATTGTCGTTCTATCGATCATTTAAGCATAATATGGCTAATCGTATGAGTTAGGTTGATAAAAATAAGAATAATAAGTATAGCAATTGTCGTTCTATCGATCATATAAGCATAATATGGCTAATAATATGAGTTACGTTGACCATAATAAGAGTAATAAGTATAGTAATTGTCGTTCTATCGATCATATAAGCATAATATGGATAATAATATGAGTTAGATTGATAATAGTGAGTGTAATAAGTATAGTAATTGTCGTTCTGTCGATCATATAAGCATAATATGGCTAATAGTATGAGTCAGGTTGATAAAAATAAGAATAATAAGTATCGTAATTGTCGTTCTATCGATCATATAAGCATAATATGGCTAATAATATGAGTTACGTTGACAATAATAAGAGTAATAAGTATAGTAATTGTCGTTCTATCGATCATATAAGCATAATATGGTTAATAATATGAGTTAGATTGATAATAGTGAGTGTAATAAGTATAGCAATTGTCGTTCTGTCGATCATATAAGCATAATATGGCTAATAATATGGGTTAGATTGATAATAATAAGACTAATAAGTATAGTAATTGTCGTTCTATCGATCACATAAGCATAATATGGCTAATAATATGAGTTACGTTCACAATAATAAGAGTAATAAGTTTAGTAATTGTCGTTCTATCGATCATATAAGCATAATATTGTTAATAATATGAGTTAGATTGATAATAGTGAGTGTAATAAGTATAGTAATTGTCGTTCTGTCGATCATATAAGCATAATATGGCTAATAATATGAGTTAGATTGATAATAATAAGAGTAGTGGGTATAGTAATTGTCGTTCTATCGATCATATAAGCATAATATAGCTAATAATATGAGTTAGATTGATAATAATAAGACTAATAAGTATCGTAATTGTCGTTCTATCGATCATATAAGCATAATATGGCTAATAATATGAGTTACGTTGACAATAATAAGAGTAATATGTATAGTAATTGTCGTTCTATCGATCATATAAGCATAATATGGTTAATAATATGAGTTAGATTGATAATAGTGAGTGTAATAAGTATAGTAATTGTCGTTCTGTCGATCATATAAGCATAATATGGCTAATAATATGAGTTAGATTGATAATAATAAGAGTAGTGGGTATAGTAATTGTCGTTCTATCGATCATATGAGCATAATATAGCTAATAATATGAGTTAGATTGATAATAATAAGACTAATAAGTATAGTAATTGTCGTTCTATCGATCATATAAGCATAATATGGCTAATAATATGAGTTACGTTGACAATAATAAGAGTAATATGTATAGTAATTGTCGTTCTATCGATCATATAAGCATAATATGGTCAATAATATGAGTTAGATTGATAATAGTGAGTGTAATAAGTATAGTAATTGTCGTTCTGTCGATCATATCTGCATAATATGGTTAATAATATGAGTTAGATTGATAATAGTGAGTGTAATAAGTATAGTAATTATGGTTCTATTGCTCATATAAGCATAATATGGTTAATAATATGAGTTAGATTGACAATAATAAGAGTAATAAGTATAGTAATTGTCGTTCTCTCGATCACATAAGCATAAAATGGCTAATAATGTGAGTTAGATTGATAATAATAAGAGTAATGAGTATAGTAATTGTAGTTCTATCGATCATATCTGCATAATATGGCTAATAATATGAGTTAGATTGATAATAGTAAGAGTAATAAGTATAGTAATTGTCGTCCTATCAATCATATCTGCATAATATGGTTAATAATATGAGTTAGATTGATAATAGTGAGTGTAATAAGTATAGTAATTTTCGCTCTATCGATCACATAAGCATAATATGGCTAATAATATGAGTTAGATTGATAATAATAAGAGTTGTGGGTATAGTAATTGTCGTTCTATCAATCATATAAGCATAATATGGCTAATAATATGAGTTAGATTGATAATAATAAGACTAATAAGTATAGTAATTGTCGTTCTATCGATCATATAAGCATACTATGGCTAATAATATGAGTTACGTTGACAATAATAAGAGTAATAAGTATAGTAATTGTCGTTCTATTGATCACATAAGCATAATATGGCTAATCATACGAGTTAGATCGATAATAACAAGAGTAGTGGGTATAGTAATTGTCGTTCTATCGATCATTTAAGCATAATATGGCTAATAGTATGAGTTAGGTTGATAAAAATAAGAATAATAAGTATAGCAATTGTCGTTCTATCGATCATATAAGCATAATATGGCTAATAATATGAGTTACGTTCACAATAATAAGAGTAATAAGTATAGTAATTGTCGTTCTATCGATCATATAAGCATAATATGGTTAATAATATGAGTTAGATTGATAATAGTGAGTGTAATAAGTATAGTAATTGTCGTCCTGTCGATCATATAAGCATAATATGGCTAATAATATGAGTTAGATTGATAATAATAAGAGTAGTGGGTATAGTAATTGTCGTTCTATCGATCATATAAGCATTATATAGCTAATAATATGAGTTAGATTGATAATAATAAGACTAATAAGTATAGTAATTGTCGTTCTATCGATCATATAAGCATAATATGGCTAATAATATGAGTTACGTTGACAATAATAAGAGTAATATGTATAGTAATTGTCGTTCTATCGATCATATAAGCATAATATGGTCAATAATATGAGTTAGATTGATAATAGTGAGTGTAATAAGTATAGTAATTATCGTTCTGTCGATCATATCTGCATAATATGGTTAATAATATGAGTTTGATTGATAATAGTGAGTGTAATAAGTATAGTAATTGTCGTTCTGTCGATCATATAAGCATAATATGGCTAATAATATGAGTTAGTTTGATAATAATAAGAGTAATAAGTATAGTAATTGCGTTCTATCGATCACATAAGCATAATATGGCTAACAATATGAGTTAGATTGATAATGATAAGAGTAATATGTATAGTAACTGTCGTTCTATCGATCATATAAGCATAATACGTCTAATAATATGAGTTAGATAGATAGTAATAAGAGAAATAAGTATAGTAATTGTCGTTCTATCGATCATATAAGCATAATATGGTTAATAATATGAGTTAGATTGATAATAGTGAGTGTAATAAGTATAGTAATTGTCGTTCTGTCGATCATATAAGCATAAAATGGCTAATAATATGAGTTAGATTGATAATAATAAGAGTAATAAGTATAGTAATTGTCGTTCTATCGATCATATAAGCATAATATGGATAATAATATGAGTTAGATTGATAATAGTGAGTGTAATAAGTATAGTAATTGTCGTTCTGTCGATCATATAAGCATAATATGGCTAATAGTATGAGTCAGGTTGATAAAAATAAGAATAATAAGTATTGTAATTGTCGTTCTATCGATCATATAAGCATAATATGGCTAATAATATGAGTTACGTTGACAATAATAAGAGTAATAAGTATAGTAATTGTCGTTCTATCGATCATTTAAGCATAATATGGCTAATAATATGAGTTACGTTGACCATAATAAGAGTAATAAGTATAGTAATTGTCGTTCTATCGATCATATAAGCATAATATGGTTAAAAATATGAGTTAGATTGATAATAGTGAGTGTAATAAGTATAGTAATTGTCCTTCTGTCGATCATATAAGCATAATATGGCTAATAATATGAGTTAGATTGATAATAATAAGAGTAATAAGTATAGCAATTGTCGTTCTATCGATCATTTAAGCATAATATGGCTAATAATATGAGTCAGGTTGGTAAAAGTAAGAATAATAAGTATTGTATTTGTCGTTCTATCGATCATATAAGCATAATATGGCTAATAATATGAGTTACGTTGACAATAATAAGAGTAATAAGTATAGTAATTGTCGTTCTATCGATCATATAAGCATAATATGGTTAATAATATGAGTTAGATTGATAATAGTGAGTGTAATAAGTGTAGCAATTGCCGTTCTGTCGATCATATAAGCATAATATGGCTAATAATATGGGTTAGATTGATAATAATAAGAGTAATAAGTATAGTAATTTTCGTTCTATCGATCACATAAGCATAATATGGCTAATAATATGAGTTAGATTGATAATAATAAGAGTTGTGGGTATAGTAATTGTCGTTCTGTCGATCATATAAGCATAATATGGCTAATAATATGAGTTAGCTTGATAATCATAAGAGTCATAAGTATAGTAATTGCGTTCTATCGATCACATAAGCATAATATGGCTAATAATATGAGTTAGATTGATAATAATAAGAGTAATAAGTATAGCAATTGTCGTTCTATCGATCATATAAGCATAATATGGCTAATAATATGAGTTACGTTCACAATAATAAGAGTAATAAGTATAGTAATTGTCGTTCTATCGATCATATAAGCATAATATGGTTAATAATATGAGTTAGATTGATAATAGTGAGTGTAATAAGTATAGTAATTGTCGTTTTGTCGATCATATAAGCATAATATGGCTAATAATATGAGCTAGATTGATAATAATAAGAGTAGTGGGTATAGTAATTGTCGTTCTATCGATCATATAAGCATAATATAGCTAATAATATGAGTTAGATTGATAATAATAAGACTAATAAGTATAGTAATTGTCGTTCTATCGATCATATAAGCATAATATGGCTAATAATATGAGTTACGTTGACAATAATAAGAGTAATATGTATAGTAATTGTCGTTCTATCGATCATATAAGCATAATATGGTCAATAATATGAGTTAGATTGATAATAGTGAGTGTAATAAGTATAGTAATTATCGTTCTGTCGATCATATCTGCATAATATGGTTAATAATATGAGTTAGATTGATAATAGTGAGTGTAATAAGTATAGTAATTATGGTTCTATTGCTCATATAAGCATAATATGGTTAATAATATGAGTTAGATTGACAATAATAAGAGTAATAAGTATAGTAATTGTCGTTCTCTCGATCACATAAGCATAAAATGGCTAATAATGTGAGTTAGATTGATAATAGTAAGAGTAATGAGTATAGTAATTGTAGTTCTATCGATCATATCTGCATAATATGGCTAATAATATGAGTTAGATTGATAATAGTAAGAGTAATAAGTATAGTAATTGTCGTCCTATCAATCATATCTGCTTAATATGGTTAATAATATGAGTTAGATTGATAATAGTGAGTGTAATAAGTATAGTAATTTTCGTTCTATCGATCACATAAGCATAATATGGCTAATAATATGAGTTAGATTGATAATAATAAGAGTTGTGGGTATAGTAATTGTCGTTCTATAGATCATATAAGCATAATATGGCTAATAATATGAGTTAGATTGATAATAATAAGACTAATAAGTATAGTAATTGTCGTTCTATCGATCATATAAGCATAATATGGCTAATAATATGAGTTACGTTGCCAATAATAAGAGTAATAAGTATAGTAATTGTCGTTCTATCGATCATATAAGCATAATATGGTTAATAATATGAGTTAGATTGCTAATAGTGAGTGTAATAAGTATAGCAATTGTCGTTCTGTCGATCATATAAGCATAATATGGCTAATAGTATGAGTTAGGTTGATAAAAATAAGAATAATAAGTATAGCAATTGTCGTTCTATCGATCATATAAGCATAATATGGCTAATAATATGAGTTACGTTGACCATAATAAGAGTAATAAGTATAGTAATTGTCGTTCTATCGATCATATAAGCATAATATGGATAATAATATGAGTTAGATTGATAATAGTGAGTGTAATAAGTATAGTAATTGTCGTTCTGTCGATCATATAAGCATAATATGGCTAATAGTATGAGTCAGGTTGATAAAAATAAGAATAATAAGTATTGTAATTGTCGTTCTATCGATCATATAAGCATAATACGTCTTATAATATGAGTTAGATTGATAATAATAGGAGTAATGAGTATATTAATTGTCGTTCTATCGATCACATAAGCATAATATGGCTAATAATATGAGTTAGATTGCTAATAGTGAGTGTAATAAGTATAGCAATTGTCGTTCTGTCGATCATATAAGCATAATATGGCTAATAATATGGGTTAGATTGATAATAATAAGAGTAATAAGTATAGTAATTGTCGTTCTATCGATCACATAAGCATAATATGGCTAATAATATGCTTTAGATTGATAATAATAAGAGTTGTGGGTATAGTAATTGTCGTTCTATCGATCATATAAGCATAATATGGCTAATAATATTAGTTAGATTGATAATAATAAGAGAAATAAGTATAGTAATTGTCGTTCTATCGATCATATCTGCATAATATGGTTAATAATTTGAGTTTGATTGATAATAGTGAGTGTAATAAGTATAGTAATTGTCGTTCTGTCGATCATATAAGCATAATATGGCTAATAATATGAGTTAGTTTGATAATAATAAGAGTAATAAGTATAGTAATTGCGTTCTATCGATCACATAAGCATAATATGGCTAATAATATGAGTTAGATTGATAATGATAAGAGTAATATGTATAGTAACTGTCGTTCTATCGATCATATAAGCATAATACGTCTAATAATATGAGTTAGATAGATAATAATAAGAGAAATAAGTATAGTAATTGTCGTTCTATCGATCATATAAGCATAATATGGTTAATAATATGAGTTAGATTGCTAATAGTGAGTGTAATAAGTATAGCAATTGTCGTTCTGTCGATCATATAAGCATAATATGGCTAATAATATGGGTTAGATTGATAATAATAAGAGTAATAAGTATAGTAATTGTCGTTCTATCGATCACATAAGCATAATATGGCTAATAATATGCTTTAGATTGATAATAATAAGAGTTGTGGGTATAGTAATTGTCGTTCTATCGATCATATAAGCATAATATGGCTAATAATATTAGTTAGATTGATAATAATAAGAGAAATAAGTATAGTAATTGTCGTTCTATCGATCATATCTGCATAATATGGTTAATAATTTGAGTTTGATTGATAATAGTGAGTGTAATAAGTATAGTAATTGTCGTTCTGTCGATCATATAAGCATAATATGGCTAATAATATGAGTTAGTTTGATAATAATAAGAGTAATAAGTATAGTAATTGCGTTCTATCGATCACATAAGCATAATATGGCTAATAATATGAGTTAGATTGATAATGATAAGAGTAATATGTATAGTAACTGTCGTTCTATCGATCATATAAGCATAATACGTCTAATAATATGAGTTAGATAGATAATAATAAGAGAAATAAGAATAGTAATTGTCGTTCTATCGATCATATAAGCATAATATGGTTAATAATATGAGTTAGATTGATAATAGTGAGTGTAATAAGTATAGTAATTGTCGTTCTGTCGATCATATAAGCATAATATGGTTAATAATATGAGTTAGATTGATAATAGTGAGTGTAATAAGTATAGTAATTGTCGTTCTGTCGATCATATAAGCATAATATGGCTAATAATATGAGTTAGATTGATAATAATAAGAGTAATAAGTATAGTAATTGTCGTTCTCTCGATCACATAAGCATAAAATGGCTAATAATGTGAGTTAGATTGATAATAATAAGAGTAATGAGTATAGTAATTGTAGTTCTATCGATCATATCTGCATAATATGGCTAATAATATGAGTTAGATTGATAATAGTAAGAGTAATAAGTATAGTAATTGTCGTCCTATCAATCATATCTGCATAATATGGTTAATAATATGAGTTAGATTGATAATAGTGAGTGTAATAAGTATAGTAATTTTCGCTCTATCGATCACATAAGCATAATATGGCTAATAATATGAGTTAGATTGATAATAATAAGAGTTGTGGGTATAGTAATTGTCGTTCTATCGATCATATAAGCATAATATGGCTAATAATATGAGTTAGATTGATAATAATAAGACTAATAAGTATAGTAATTGTCGTTCTATCGATCATATAAGCATAATATGGCTAATAATATGAGTTAAGTTGACAATAATAAGAGTAATAAGTATAGTAATTGTCGTTCTATTGATCACATAAGCATAATATGGCTAATCATACGAGTTAGATCGATAATAACAAGAGTAGTGGGTATAGTAATTGTCGTTCTATCGATCATTTAAGCATAATATGGCTAATAGTATGAGTTAGGTTGATAAAAATAAGAATAATAAGTATAGCAATTGTCGTTCTATCGATCATATAAGCATAATATGGCTAATAATATGAGTTACGTTCACAATAATAAGAGTAATAAGTATAGTAATTGTCGTTCTATCGATCATATAAGCATAATATGGTTAATAATATGAGTTAGATTGATAATAGTGAGTGTAATAAGTATAGTAATTGTCGTTCTGTCGATCATATAAGCATAATATGGCTAATAATATGAGTTAGATTGATAATAATAAGAGTAGTGGGTATAGTAATTGTCGTTCTATCGATCATATAAGCATAATATAGCTAATAATATGAGTTAGATTGATAATAATAAGACTAATAAGTATAGTAATTGTCGTTCTATCGATCATATAAGCATAATATGGCTAATAATATGAGTTACGTTCACAATAATAAGAGTAATATGTATAGTAATTGTCGTTCTATCGATCATATAAGCATAATATGGTCAATAATATGAGTTACATTGATAATAGTGAGTGTAATAAGTATAGTAATTGTCGTTCTGTCGATCATATCTGCATAATATGGTTAATAATATGAGTTAGATTGATAATAGTGAGTGTAATAAGTATAGTAATTTTCGTTCTATCGATCACATAAGCATAATATGGCTAATAATATGAGTTAGATTGATAATAATAAGAGTTGTGGGTATAGTAATTGTCGTTCTATCGATCATATAAGCATAATATGGCTAATAATATGAGTTACGTTGACAATAATAAGAGTAATAAGCATAGTAATTGTCGTTCTCTCGATCACATAAGCATAAAATGGTTAATAATATGAGTTAGATTGATAATAGTGAGTGTAATAAGTATAGTAATTGTCGTTCTGTCGATCATATAAGCATAATATGGCTAATAGTATGAGTTAGATTGATAACAATAGGAGAAATAAGCATAGTAATTGTCGTTTTATCGATCATATCTGCATAATATGGTTAATAATTTGAGTTTGATTGATAATAGTGAGTATAATAAGTATAGTAATTGTCGTTCTGTCGATCATATAAGCATAATACGGCTAATAATATGAGTTAGCTTGATAATCATAAGAGTAATAAGTATAGTAATTGCGTTCTATCGATCACATAAGCATAATATGGCTAATAATATGAGTTAGATTGATAATAATAAGAGTAATAAGTATAGTGATTGTCGTTCTATCGATCACATAAGCATAAAATGGCTAATAATGTGAGTTACGTTGACAATAATAAGAGTAATATGTATAGTAATTGTCGTTCTATCGATCATATAAGCATAATATGGTCAATAACATGAGTTAGATTGATAATAGTGAGTGTAATAAGTATAGTAATTGTCGTTCTGTCGATCATATAAGCATAATATGGCTAATAATATGAGTTAGATTGATAATAATAAGAGTAATAAGTATAGTAATTGTCGTTCTCTCGATCACATAAGCATAAAATGGCTAATAATGTGAGCTAGATTGATAATAATAAGAGTAATGAGTATAGTAATTGTAGTTCTATCGATCATATCTGCATAATATGGCTAATAATATGAGTTAGATTGATAATAGTAAGAGTAATAAGTATAGTAATTGTCGTCCTATCAATCATATATGCATAATATGGTTAATAATATGAGTTAGATTGATAATAGTGAGTGTAATAAGTATAGTAATTTTCGCTCTATCGATCACATAAGCATAATATGGCTAATAATATGAGTTAGATTGATAATAATAAGAGTTGTGGGTATAGTAATTGTCGTTCTATCGATCATATAAGCATTATATAGCTAATAATTTGAGTTAGATTGATAATAATGAGACTAATAAGTATAGTAATTGTCGTTCTATCGATCATATAAGCATAATATGGCTAATAATATGAGTTACGTTGACAATAATAAGAGTAATATGTATAGTAATTGTCGTTCTATCGATCATATAAGCATAATATGGTCAATAATATGAGTTAGATTGATAATAGTGAGTGTAATAAGTATAGTAATTATCGTTCTGTCGATCATATCTGCATAATATGGTTAATAATATGAGTTTGATTGATAATAGTGAGTGTAATAAGTATAGTAATTGTCGTTCTGTCGATCATATAAGCATAATATGGCTAATAATATGAGTTAGTTTGATAATAATAAGAGTAATAAGTATAGTAATTGCGTTCTATCGATCACATAAGCATAATATGGCTAATAATATGAGTTAGATTGATAATGATAAGAGTAATATGTATAGTAACTGTCGTTCTATCGATCATATAAGCATAATACGTCTAATAATATGAGTTAGATAGATAGTAATAAGAGAAATAAGTATAGTAATTGTCGTTCTATCGATCATATAAGCATAATATGGATAATAATATGAGTTAGATTGATAATAGTGAGTGTAATAAGTATAGTAATTGTCGTTCTGTCGATCATATAAGCATAATATGGCTAATAGTATGAGTCAGGTTGATAAAAATAAGAATAATAAGTATTGTAATTGTCGTTCTATCGATCATATAAGCATAATATGGCTAATAATATGAGTTACGTTGACAATAATAAGAGTAATAAGTATAGTAATTGTCGTTCTATCGATCATTTAAGCATAATATGGCTAATAATATGAGTTACGTTGACCATAATAAGAGTAATAAGTATAGTAATTGTCGTTCTATCGATCATATAAGCATAATATGGTTAATAATATGAGTTAGATTGATAATAGTGAGTGTAATAAGTATAGTAATTGTCGTTCTATCGATCATATAAGCATAATATGGTTAATAATATGAGTTAGATTGATAATAGTGAGTGTAATAAGTATAGTAATTGTCGTTCTGTCGATCATATAAGCATAATATGGCTAATAATATGAGCTAGATTGATAATAATAAGAGTAGTGGGTATAGTAATTGTCGTTCTATCGATCATATAAGCATAATATAGCTAATAATATGAGTTAGATTGATAATAATAAGACTAATAAGTATAGTAATTGTCGTTCTATCGATCATATAAGCATAATATGGCTAATAATATGAGTTACGTTGACAATAATAAGAGTAATATGTATAGTAATTGTCGTTCTATCGATCATATAAGCATAATATGGTCAATAATATGAGTTAGATTGATAATAGTGAGTGTAATAAGTATAGTAATTATCGTTCTGTCGATCATATCTGCATAATATGGTTAATAATATGAGTTAGATTGATAATAGTGAGTGTAATAAGTATAGTAATTATGGTTCTATTGCTCATATAAGCATAATATGGTTAATAATATGAGTTAGATTGACAATAATAAGAGTAATAAGTATAGTAATTGTCGTTCTCTCGATCACATAAGCATAAAATGGCTAATAATGTGAGTTAGATTGATAATAATAAGAGTAATGAGTATAGTAATTGTAGTTCTATCGATCATATCTGCATAATACGGCTAATAATATGAGTTAGATTGATAATAGTAAGAGTAATAAGTATAGTAATTGTCGTCCTATCAATCATATCTGCATAATATGGTTAATAATATGAGTTAGATTGATAATAGTGAGTGTAATAAGTATAGTAATTTTCGTTCTATCGATCACATAAGCATAATATGGCTAATAATATGAGTTAGATTGATAATAATAAGAGTTGTGGGTATAGTAATTGTCGTTCTATCGATCATATAAGCATAATATGGCTAATAATATGAGTTAGATTGATAATAATAAGACTAATAAGTATAGTAATTGTCGTTCTATCCATCATATAAGCATAATATGGCTAATAATATGAGTTACGTTGACAATAATAAGAGTAATAAGTATAGTAATTGTCGTTCTATTGATCACATAAGCATAATATGGCTAATCATATGAGTTAGATCGATAATAACAAGAGTAGTGGGTATAGTAATTGTCGTTCTATCGATCATTTAAGCATAATATGGCTAATAGTATGAGTTAGGTTGATAAAAATAAGAATAATAAGTATAGCAATTGTCGTTCTATCGATCATATAAGCATAATACGTCTTATAGTATGAGTTAGATTGATAATAATAGGAGTAATGTGTATATTAATTGTCGTTCTATCGATCACATAAGCATAATATGGCTAATAATATGAGTTAGATTGCTAATAGTGAGTGTAATAAGTATAGCAATTGTCGTTCTGTCGATCATATAAGCATAATATGGCTAATAATATGGGTTAGATTGATAATACTAAGAGTAATAAGTATAGTAATTGTCGTTCTATCGATCACATAAGCATAATATGGCTAATAATATGCTTTAGATTGATAATAATAAGAGTTGTGGGTATAGTAATTGTCGTTCTATCGATCATATAAGCATAATATGGCTAATAATATTAGTTAGATTGATAATAATAAGAGAAATAAGTATAGTAATTGTCGTTCTATCGATCATATCTGCATAATATGGTTAATAATTTGAGTTTGATTGATAATAGTGAGTGTAATAAGTATAGTAATTGTCGTTCTGTCGATCATATAAGCATAATATGGCTAATAATATGAGTTAGTTTGATAATAATAAGCGTAATAAGTATAGTAATTGCGTTCTATCGATCACATAAGCATAATATGGCTAATAATATGAGTTAGATTGATAATGATAAGAGTAATATGTATAGTAACTGTCGTTCTATCGATCATATAAGCATAATACGTCTAATAATATGAGTTAGATAGATAATAATAAGAGAAATAAGAATAGTAATTGTCGTTCTATCGATCATATAAGCATAATATGGTTAATAATATGAGTTAGATTGATAATAGTGAGTGTAATAAGTATAGTAATTGTCGTTCTGTCGATCATATAAGCATAATATGGTTAATAATATGAGTTAGATTGATAATAGTGAGTGTAATAAGTATAGTAATTGTCGTTCTGTCGATCATATAAGCATAATATGGCTAATAATATGAGTTAGATTGATAATAATAAGAGTAATAAGTATAGTAATTGTCGTTCTCTCGATCACATAAGCATAAAATGGCTAATAATGTGAGTTAGATTGATAATAATAAGAGTAATGAGTATAGTAATTGTAGTTCTATCGATCATATCTGCATAATATGGCTAATAATATGAGTTAGATTGATAATAGTAAGAGTAATAAGTATAGTAATTGTCGTCCTATCAATCATATCTGCATAATATGGTTAATAATATGAGTTAGATTGATAATAGTGAGTGTAATAAGTATAGTAATTTTCGCTCTATCGATCACATAAGCATAATATGGCTAATAATATGAGTTAGATTGATAATAATAAGAGTTGTGGGTATAGTAATTGTCGTTCTATCGATCATATAAGCATAATATGGCTAATAATATGAGTTAGATTGATAATAATAAGACTAATAAGTATAGTAATTGTCGTTCTATCGATCATATAAGCATAATATGGCTAATAATATGAGTTAAGTTGACAATAATAAGAGTAATAAGTATAGTAATTGTCGTTCTATTGATCACATAAGCATAATATGGCTAATCATACGAGTTAGATCGATAATAACAAGAGTAGTGGGTATAGTAATTGTCGTTCTATCGATCATTTAAGCATAATATGGCTAATAGTATGAGTTAGGTTGATAAAAATAAGAATAATAAGTATAGCAATTGCCGTTCTATCGATCATATAAGCATAATATGGCTAATAATATGAGTTACGTTCACAATAATAAGAGTAATAAGTATAGTAATTGTCGTTCTATCGATCATATAAGCATAATATGGTTAATAATATGAGTTAGATTGATAATAGTGAGTGTAATAAGTATAGTAATTGTCGTTCTGTCGATCATATAAGCATAATATGGCTAATAATATGAGTTAGATTGATAATAATAAGAGTAGTGGGTATAGTAATTGTCGTTCTATCGATCATATAAGCATAATATAGCTAATAATATGAGTTAGATTGATAATAATAAGACTAATAAGTATAGTAATTGTCGTTCTATCGATCATATAAGCATAATATGGCTAATAATATGAGTTACGTTCACAATAATAAGAGTAATATGTATAGTAATTGTCGTTCTATCGATCATATAAGCATAATATGGTCAATAATATGAGTTACATTGATAATAGTGAGTGTAATAAGTATAGTAATTGTCGTTCTGTCGATCATATCTGCATAATATGGTTAATAATATGAGTTAGATTGATAATAGTGAGTGTAATAAGTATAGTAATTTTCGTTCTATCGATCACATAAGCATAATATGGCTAATAATATGAGTTAGATTGATAATAATAAGAGTTGTGGGTATAGTAATTGTCGTTCTATCGATCATATAAGCATAATATGGCTAATAATATGAGTTACGTTGACAATAATAAGAGTAATAAGCATAGTAATTGTCGTTCTCTCGATCACATAAGCATAAAATGGTTAATAATATGAGTTAGATTGATAATAGTGAGTGTAATAAGTATAGTAATTGTCGTTCTGTCGATCATATAAGCATAATATGGCTAATAGTATGAGTTAGATTGATAACAATAGGAGAAATAAGCATAGTAATTGTCGTTTTATCGATCATATCTGCATAATATGGTTAATAATTTGAGTTTGATTGATAATAGTGAGTATAATAAGTATAGTAATTGTCGTTCTGTCGATCATATAAGCATAATACGGCTAATAATATGAGTTAGCTTGATAATCATAAGAGTAATAAGTATAGTAATTGCGTTCTATCGATCACATAAGCATAATATGGCTAATAATATGAGTTAGATTGATAATAATAAGAGTAATAAGTATAGTGATTGTCGTTCTATCGATCACATAAGCATAAAATGGCTAATAATGTGAGTTACGTTGACAATAACAAGAGTAATATGTATAGTAATTGTCGTTCTATCGATCATATAAGCATAATATGGTCAATAACATGAGTTAGATTGATAATAGTGAGTGTAATAAGTATAGTAATTGTCGTTCTGTCGATCATATAAGCATAATATGGCTAATAATATGAGTTAGATTGATAATAATAAGAGTAATAAGTATAGTAATTGTCGTTCTCTCGATCACATAAGCATAAAATGGCTAATAATGTGAGTTAGATTGATAATAATAAGAGTAATGAGTATAGTAATTGTAGTTCTATCGATCATATCTGCATAATATGGCTAATAATATGAGTTAGATTGATAATAGTAAGAGTAATAAGTATAGTAATTGTCGTCCTATCAATCATATATGCATAATATGGTTAATAATATGAGTTAGATTGATAATAGTGAGTGTAATAAGTATAGTAATTTTCGCTCTATCGATCACATAAGCATAATATGGCTAATAATATGAGTTAGATTGATAATAATAAGAGTTGTGGGTATAGTAATTGTCGTTCTATCGATCATATAAGCATTATATAGCTAATAATTTGAGTTAGATTGATAATAATGAGACTAATAAGTATAGTAATTGTCGTTCTATCGATCATATAAGCATAATATGGCTAATAATATGAGTTACGTTGACAATAATAAGAGTAATATGTATAGTAATTGTCGTTCTATCGATCATATAAGCATAATATGGTCAATAATATGAGTTAGATTGATAATAGTGAGTGTAATAAGTATAGTAATTATCGTTCTGTCGATCATATCTGCATAATATGGTTAATAATATGAGTTTGATTGATAATAGTGAGTGTAATAAGTATAGTAATTGTCGTTCTGTCGATCATATAAGCATAATATGGCTAATAATATGAGTTAGTTTGATAATAATAAGAGTAATAAGTATAGTAATTGCGTTCTATCGATCACATAAGCATAATATGGCTAATAATATGAGTTAGATTGATAATGATAAGAGTAATATGTATAGTAACTGTCGTTCTATCGATCATATAAGCATAATACGTCTAATAATATGAGTTAGATAGATAGTAATAAGAGAAATAAGTATAGTAATTGTCGTTCTATCGATCATATAAGCATAATATGGATAATAATATGAGTTAGATTGATAATAGTGAGTGTAATAAGTATAGTAATTGTCGTTCTGTCGATCATATAAGCATAATATGGCTAATAGTATGAGTCAGGTTGATAAAAATAAGAATAATAAGTATTGTAATTGTCGTTCTATCGATCATATAAGCATAATATGGCTAATAATATGAGTTACGTTGACAATAATAAGAGTAATAAGTATAGTAATTGTCGTTCTATCGATCATTTAAGCATAATATGGCTAATAATATGAGTTACGTTGACCATAATAAGAGTAATAAGTATAGTAATTGTCGTTCTATCGATCATATAAGCATAATATGGTTAATAATATGAGTTAGATTGATAATAGTGAGTGTAATAAGTATAGTAATTGTCGTTCTATCGATCATATAAGCATAATATGGTTAATAATATGAGTTAGATTGATAATAGTGAGTGTAATAAGTATAGTAATTGTCGTTCTGTCGATCATATAAGCATGATATGGCTAATAATATGAGCTAGATTGATAATAATAAGAGTAGTGGGTATAGTAATTGTCGTTCTATCGATCATATAAGCATAATATAGCTAATAATATGAGTTAGATTGATAATAATAAGACTAATAAGTATAGTAATTGTCGTTCTATCGATCATATAAGCATAATATGGCTAATAATATGAGTTACGTTGACAATAATAAGAGTAATATGTATAGTAATTGTCGTTCTATCGATCATATAAGCATAATATGGTCAATAATATGAGTTAGATTGATAATAGTGAGTGTAATAAGTATAGTAATTATCGTTCTGTCGATCATATCTGCATAATATGGTTAATAATATGAGTTAGATTGATAATAGTGAGTGTAATAAGTATAGTAATTATGGTTCTATTGCTCATATAAGCATAATATGGTTAATAATATGAGTTAGATTGACAATAATAAGAGTAATAAGTATAGTAATTGTCGTTCTCTCGATCACATAAGCATAAAATGGCTAATAATGTGAGTTAGATTGATAATAATAAGAGTAATGAGTATAGTAATTGTAGTTCTATCGATCATATCTGCATAATACGGCTAATAATATGAGTTAGATTGATAATAGTAAGAGTAATAAGGATAGTAATTGTCGTCCTATCAATCATATCTGCATAATACGGCTAATAATATGAGTTAGATTGATAATAGTAAGAGTAATAAGTATAGTAATTGTCGTCCTATCAATCATATCTGCATAATATGGTTAATAATATGAGTTAGATTGATAATAGTGAGTGTAATAAGTATAGTAATTTTCGTTCTATCGATCACATAAGCATAATATGGCTAATAATATGAGTTAGATTGATAATAATAAGAGTTGTGGGTATAGTAATTGTCGTTCTATCGATCATATAAGCATAATATGGCTAATAATATGAGTTAGATTGATAATAATAAGACTAATAAGTATAGTAATTGTCGTTCTATCCATCATATAAGCATAATATGGCTAATAATATGAGTTACGTTGACAATAATAAGAGTAATAAGTATAGTAATTGTCGTTCTATTGATCACATAAGCATAATATGGCTAATCATATGAGTTAGATCGATAATAACAAGAGTAGTGGGTATAGTAATTGTCGTTCTATCGATCATTTAAGCATAATATGGCTAATAATATGAGTTAGGTTGATAAAAATAAGAATAATAAGTATAGCAATTGTCGTTCTATCGATCATATAAGCATAATATGGCTAATAATATGAGTTACGTTGACCATAATAAGAGTAATAAGTATAGTAATTGTCGTTCTATCGATCATATAAGCATAATATGGATAATAATATGAGTTAGATTGATAATAGTGAGTGTAATAAGTATAGTAATTGTCGTTCTGTCGATCATATAAGCATAATATGGCTAATAGTATGAGTCAGGTTGATAAAAATAAGAATAATAAGTATTGTAATTGTCGTTCTATCGATCATATAAGCATAATACGTCTTATAATATGAGTTAGATTGATAATAATAGGAGTAATGTGTATATTAATTGTCGTTCTATCGATCACATAAGCATAATATGGCTAATAATATGAGTTAGATTGCTAATAGTGAGTGTAATAAGTATAGCAATTGTCGTTCTGTCGATCATATAAGCATAATATGGCTAATAATATGGGTTAGATTGATAATACTAAGAGTAATAAGTATAGTAATTGTCGTTCTATCGATCACATAAGCATAATATGGCTAATAATATGCTTTAGATTGATAATAATAAGAGTTGTGGGTATAGTAATTGTCGTTCTATCGATCATATAAGCATAATATGGCTAATAATATTAGTTAGATTGATAATAATAAGAGAAATAAGTATAGTAATTGTCGTTCTATCGATCATATCTGCATAATATGGTTAATAATTTGAGTTTGATTGATAATAGTGAGTGTAATAAGTATAGTAATTGTCGTTCTGTCGATCATATAAGCATAATATGGCTAATAATATGAGTTAGTTTGATAATAATAAGAGTAATAAGTATAGTAATTGCGTTCTATCGATCACATAAGCATAATATGGCTAATAATATGAGTTAGATTGATAATGATAAGAGTAATATGTATAGTAACTGTCGTTCTATCGATCATATAAGCATAATACGTCTAATAATATGAGTTAGATAGATAATAATAAGAGAAATAAGTATAGTAATTGTCGTTCTATCGATCATATAAGCATAATATGGTTAATAATATGAGTTAGATTGATAATAGTGAGTGTAATAAGTATAGTAATTGTCGTTCTGTCGATCATATAAGCATAAAATGGCTAATAATATGAGTTAGATTGATAATAATAAGAGTAATAAGTATAGTAATTGTCGTTCTATCGATCATTTAAGCATAATATGGCTAATAATATGAGTTACGTTGACCATAATAAGAGTAATAAGTATAGTAATTGTCGTTCTATCGATCATATAAGCATAATATGGATAATAATATGAGTTAGATTGATAATAGTGAGTGTAATAAGTATAGTAATTGTCGTTCTGTCGATCATATAAGCATAATATGGTTAATAATATGAGTTAGATTGATAATAGTGAGTGTAATAAGTATAGTAATTGTCGTTCTGTCGATCATATAAGCATAATATGGCTAATAATATGAGTTAGATTGATAATAATAAGAGTAATAAGTATAGTAATTGTCGTTCTCTCGATCACATAAGCATAAAATGGCTAATAATGTGAGTTAGATTGATAATAATAAGAGTAATGAGTATAGTAATTGTAGTTCTATCGATCATATCTGCATAATATGGCTAATAATATGAGTTAGATTGATAATAGTAAGAGTAATAAGTATAGTAATTGTCGTCCTATCAATCATATATGCATAATATGGTTAATAATATGAGTTAGATTGATAATAGTGAGTGTAATAAGTATAGTAATTTTCGCTCTATCGATCACATAAGCATAATATGGCTAATAATATGAGTTAGATTGATAATAATAAGACTAATAAGTATAGTAATTGTCGTTCTATCAATCATATAAGCATAATATGGCTAATAATATGAGTTACGTTGACAATAATAAGAGTAACAAGTATAGTAATTGTCGTTCTATTGATCACATAAGCATAATATGGCTAATCATACGAGTTAGATCGATAATAACAAGAGTAGTGGGTATAGTAATTGTCGTTCTATCGATCATTTAAGCATAATATGGCTAATAGTATGAGTTAGGTTGATAAAAATAAGAATAATAAGTATAGCAATTGTCGTTCTATCGATCATATAAGCATAATATGGCTAATAATATGAGTTACGTTCACAATAATAAGAGTAATAAGTATAGTAATTGTCGTTCTATCGATCATATAAGCATAATATGGTTAATAATATGAGTTAGATTGATAATAGTGAGTGTAATAAGTATAGTAATTGTCGTTCTGTCGATCATATAAGCATAATATGGCTAATAATATGAGTTAGATTGATAATAATAAGAGTAGTGGGTATAGTAATTGTCGTTCTATCGATCATATAAGCATAATATAGCTAATAATATGAGTTAGATTGATAATAATAAGACTAATAAGTATAGTAACTGTCGTTCTATCGATCATATAAGCATAATACGTCTAATAATATGAGTTAGATAGATAGTAATAAGAGAAATAAGTATAGTAATTGTCGTTCTATCGATCATATAAGCATAATATGGTTAATAATATGAGTTAGATTGATAATAGTGAGTGTAATAAGTATAGTAATTGTCGTTCTGTCGATCATATAAGCATAAAATGGCTAATAATATGAGTTAGATTGATAATAATAAGAGTAATAAGTATAGTAATTGTCGTTCTATCGATCATTTAAGCATAATATGGCTAATAATATGAGTTACGTTGACCATAATAAGAGTAATAAGTATAGTAATTGTCGTTCTATCGATCATATAAGCATAATATGGATAATAATATGAGTTAGATTGATAATAGTGAGTGTAATAAGTATAGTAATTGTCGTTCTGTCGATCATATAAGCATAATATGGTTAATAATATGAGTTAGATTGATAATAGTGAGTGTAATAAGTATAGTAATTGTCGTTCTGTCGATCATATAAGCATAATATGGCTAATAATATGAGTTAGATTGATAATAATAAGAGTTGTGGGTATAGTAATTGTCGTTCTATCGATCATATAAGCATAATATGGCTAATAATATGAGTTAGATTGATAATAATAAGACTAATAAGTATAGTAATTGTCGTTCTATCGATCATATAAGCATAATATGGCTAATAATATGAGTTACGTTGACAATAATAAGAGTAATAAGTATAGTAATTGTCGTTCTATTGATCACATAAGCATAATATGGCTAATCATACGAGTTAGATCGATAATAACAAGAGTAGTGGGTATAGTAATTGTCGTTCTATCGATCATTTAAGCATAATATGGCTAATAGTATGAGTTAGGTTGATAAAAATAAGAATAATAAGTATAGCAATTGTCGTTCTATCGATCATATAAGCATAATATGGCTAATAATATGAGTTACGTTCACAATAATAAGAGTAATAAGTATAGTAATTGTCGTTCTATCGATCATATAAGCATAATATGGTTAATAATATGAGTTAGATTGATAATAGTGAGTGTAATAAGTATAGTAATTGTCGTTCTGTCGATCATATAAGCATAATATGGCTAATAATATGAGTTAGTTTGATAATAATAAGTGTAATAAGTATAGTAATTGCGTTCTATCGATCACATAAGCATAATATGGCTAATAATATGAGTTAGATTGATAATGATAAGAGTAATATGTATAGTAACTGTCGTTCTATCGATCATATAAGCATAATACGTCTAATAATATGAGTTAGATAGATAGTAATAAGAGAAATAAGTATAGTAATTGTCGTTCTATCGATCATATAAGCATAATATGGTTAATAGTATGAGTTAGATTGATAATAGTGAGTGTAATAAGTATAGTAATTTTCGCTCTATCGATCACATAAGCATAATATGGCTAATAATATGAGTTAGATTGATAATAATAAGAGTTGTGGGTATAGTAATTGTCGTTCTATCGATCATATAAGCATAATATGGCTAATAATATGAGTTACGTTCACAATAATAAGAGTAATAAGTATAGTAATTGTCGTTCTATCGATCATATAAGCATAATATGGTTAATAATATGAGTTAGATTGATAATAGTGAGTGTAATAAGTATAGTAATTGTCGTTCTGTCGATCATATAAGCATAATATGGCTAATAATATGAGTTAGATTGATAATAATAAGAGTAGTGGGTATAGTAATTGTCGTTCTATCGATCATATAAGCATAATATAGCTAATAATATGAGTTAGATTGATAATAATAAGACTAATAAGTATAGTAATTGTCGTTCTATCGATCATATAAGCATAATATGGCTAATAATATGAGTTACGTTGACAATAATAAGAGTAATATGTATAGTAATTGTCGTCCTATCGATCATATAAGCATAATATGGTCAATAATATGAGTTAGATTGATAATAGTGAGTGTAATAAGTATAGTAATTGTCGTTCTGTCGATCATATAAGCATAATATGGTTAATAATATGAGTTAGATTGATAATAGTGAGTGTAATAAGTATAGTAATTGTCGTTCTGTCGATCATATAAGCATAATATGGCTAATAATATGAGTTAGATTGATAATAATAAGAGTAATAAGTATAGTAATTGTCGTTCTCTCGATCACATAAGCATAAAATGGCTAATAATGTGAGTTAGATTGATAATAATAAGAGTAATGAGTATAGTAATTGTAGTTCTATCGATCATATCTGCATAATATGGCTAATAATATGAGTTAGATTGATAATAGTAAGAGTAATAAGTATAGTAATTGTCGTCCTATCAATCATATATGCATAATATGGTTAATAATATGAGTTAGATTGATAATAGTGAGTGTAATAAGTATAGTAATTTTCGCTCTATCGATCACATAAGCATAATATGGCTAATAATATGAGTTAGATTGATAATAATAAGACTAATAAGTATAGTAATTGTCGTTCTATCGATCATATAAGCATAATATGGCTAATAATATGAGTTACGTTGACAATAATAAGAGTAACAAGTATAGTAATTGTCGTTCTATTGATCACATAAGCATAATATGGCTAATCATACGAGTTAGATCGATAATAACAAGAGTAGTGGGTATAGTAATTGTCGTTCTATCGATCATTTAAGCATAATATGGCTAATAGTATGAGTTAGGTTCATAAAAATAAGAATAATAAGTATAGCAATTGTCGTTCTATCGATCATATAAGCATAATATGGCTAATAATATGAGTTACGTTCACAATAATAAGAGTAATAAGTATAGTAATTGTCGTTCTATCGATCATATAAGCATAATATGGTTAATAATATGAGTTAGATTGATAATAGTGAGTGTAATAAGTATAGTAATTGTCGTTCTGTCGATCATATAAGCATAATATGGCTAATAATATGAGTTAGATTGATAATAATAAGAGTAGTGGGTATAGTAATTGTCGTTCTATCGATCATATAAGCATAATATAGCTAATAATATGAGTTAGATTGATAATAATAAGACTAATAAGTATAGTAATTGTCGTTCTATCGATCATATAAGCATAATATGGCTAATAATATGAGTTACGTTGACAATAATAAGAGTAATATGTATAGTAATTGTCGTTCTATCGATCATATAAGCATAATATGGTCAATAATATGAGTTAGATTGATAATAGTGAGTGTAATAAGTATAGTAATTATCGTTCTGTCGACCATATCTGCATAATATGGTTAATAATATGAGTTTGATTGATAATAGTGAGTGTAATAAGTATAGTAATTGTCGTTCTGTCGATCATATAAGCATAATATGGCTAATAATATGAGTTAGTTTGATAATAATAAGAGTAATAAGTATAGTAATTGCGTTCTATCGATCACATAAGCATAATATGGCTAATAATATGAGTTAGATTGATAATGATAAGAGTAATATGTATAGTAACTGTCGTTCTATCGATCATATAAGCATAATACGTCTAATAATATGAGTTAGATAGATAGTAATAAGAGAAATAAGTATAGTAATTGTCGTTCTATCGATCATATAAGCATAATATGGTTAATAATATGAGTTAGATTGATAATAGTGAGTGTAATAAGTATAGTAATTGTCGTTCTGTCGATCATATAAGCATAAAATGGCTAATAATATGAGTTAGATTGATAATAATAAGAGTAATAAGTATAGTAATTGTCGTTCTATCGATCATTTAAGCATAATATGGCTAATAATATGAGTTACGTTGACCATAATAAGAGTAATAAGTATAGTAATTGTCGTTCTATCGATCATATAAGCATAATATGGATAATAATATGAGTTAGATTGATAATAGTGAGTGTAATAAGTATAGTAATTGTCGTTCTGTCGATCATATAAGCATAATATGGTTAATAATATGAGTTAGATTGATAATAGTGAGTGTAATAAGTATAGTAATTGTCGTTCTGTCGATCATATAAGCATAATATGGCTAATAATATGAGTTAGATTGATAATAATAAGAGTAATAAGTATAGTAATTGTCGTTCTCTCGATCACATAAGCATAAAATGGCTAATAATGTGAGTTAGATTGATAATAATAAGAGTAATGAGTATAGTAATTGTAGTTCTATCGATCATATCTGCATAATATGGCTAATAATATGAGTTAGATTGATAATAGTAAGAGTAATAAGTATAGTAATTGTCGTCCTATCAATCATATATGCATAATATGGTTAATAATATGAGTTAGATTGATAATAGTGAGTGTAATAAGTATAGTAATTTTCGCTCTATCGATCACATAAGCATAATATGGCTAATAATATGAGTTAGATTGATAATAATAAGAGTTGTGGGTATAGTAATTGTCGTTCTATCGATCATATAAGCATAATATGGCTAATAATATGAGTTAGATTGATAATAATAAGACTAATAAGTATAGTAATTGTCGTTCTATCGATCATATAAGCATAATATGGCTAATAATATGAGTTACGTTGACAATAATAAGAGTAATAAGTATAGTAATTGTCGTTCTATTGATCACATAAGCATAATATGGCTAATCATACGAGTTAGATCGATAATAACAAGAGTAGTGGGTATAGTAATTGTCGTTCTATCGATCATTTAAGCATAATATGGCTAATAGTATGAGTTAGGTTGATAAAAATAAGAATAATAAGTATAGCAATTGTCGTTCTATCGATCATATAAGCATAATATGGCTAATAATATGAGTTACGTTCACAATAATAAGAGTAATAAGTATAGTAATTGTCGTTCTATCGATCATATAAGCATAATATGGTTAATAATATGAGTTAGATTGATAATAGTGAGTGTAATAAGTATAGTAATTGTCGTTCTGTCGATCATATAAGCATAATATGGCTAATAATATGAGTTAGATTGATAATAATAAGAGTAGTGGGTATAGTAATTGTCGTTCTATCGATCATATAAGCATAATATAGCTAATAATATGAGTTAGATTGATAATAATAAGACTAATAAGTATAGTAATTGTCGTTCTATCGATCATATAAGCATAATATGGCTAATAATATGAGTTACGTTGACAATAATAAGAGTAATATGTATAGTAATTGTCGTTCTATCGATCATATAAGCATAATATGGTCAATAATATGAGTTAGATTGATAATAGTGAGTGTAATAAGTATAGTAATTATCGTTCTGTCGATCATATCTGCATAATATGGTTAATAATATGAGTTTGATTGATAATAGTGAGTGTAATAAGTATAGTAATTGTCGTTCTGTCGATCATATAAGCATAATATGGCTAATAATATGAGTTAGTTTGATAATAATAAGTGTAATAAGTATAGTAATTGCGTTCTATCGATCACATAAGCATAATATGGCTAATAATATGAGTTAGATTGATAATGATAAGAGTAATATGTATAGTAACTGTCGTTCTATCGATCATATAAGCATAATACGTCTAATAATATGAGTTAGATAGATAGTAATAAGAGAAATAAGTATAGTAATTGTCGTTCTATCGATCATATAAGCATAATATGGTTAATAGTATGAGTTAGATTGATAATAGTGAGTGTAATAAGTATAGTAATTTTCGCTCTATCGATCACATAAGCATAATATGGCTAATAATATGAGTTAGATTGATAATAATAAGAGTTGTGGGTATAGTAATTGTCGTTCTATCGATCATATAAGCATAATATGGCTAATAATATGAGTTAGATTGATAATAATAAGACTAATAAGTATAGTAATTGTCGTTCTATCGATCATATAAGCATAATATGGCTAATAATATGAGTTACGTTGACAATAATAAGAGTAATAAGTATAGTAATTGTCGTTCTATTGATCACATAAGCATAATATGGCTAATCATACGAGTTAGATCGATAATAACAAGAGTAGTGGGTATAGTAATTGTCGTTCTATCGATCATTTAAGCATAATATGGCTAATAGTATGAGTTAGGTTGATAAAAATAAGAATAATAAGTATAGCAATTGTCGTTCTATCGATCATATAAGCATAATATGGCTAATAATATGAGTTACGTTCACAATAATAAGAGTAATAAGTATAGTAATTGTCGTTCTATCGATCATATAAGCATAATATTGTTAATAATATGAGTTAGATTGATAATAGTGAGTGTAATAAGTATAGTAATTGTCGTTCTGTCGATCATATAAGCATAATATGGCTAATAATATGAGTTAGATTGATAATAATAAGAGTAGTGGGTATAGTAATTGTCGTTCTATCGATCATATAAGCATAATATAGCTAATAATATGAGTTAGATTGATAATAATAAGACTAATAAGTATAGTAATTGTCGTTCTATCGATCATATAAGCATAATATTTCTAATAATATGAGTTACGTTGACAATAATAAGAGTAATATGTATAGTAATTGTCGTTCTATCGATCATATAAGCATAATATGGATAATAATATGAGTTAGATTGATAATAGTGAGTGTAATAAGTATAGTAATTGTCGTTCTGTCGATCATATAAGCATAATATGGTTAATAATATGAGTTAGATTGATAATAGTGAGTGTAATAAGTATAGTAATTGTCGTTCTGTCGATCATATAAGCATAATATGGCTAATAATATGAGTTAGATTGATAATAATAAGAGTAATAAGTATAGTAATTGTCGTTCTCTCGATCACATAAGCATAAAATGGCTAATAATGTGAGTTAGATTGATAATAATAAGAGTAATGAGTATAGTAATTGTAGTTCTATCGATCATATCTGCATAATATGGCTAATAATATGAGTTAGATTGATAATAGTAAGAGTAATAAGTATAGTAATTGTCGTCCTATCAATCATATATGCATAATATGGTTAATAATATGAGTTAGATTGATAATAGTGAGTGTATAAAGTATAGTA